>NC_064645.1:463099495-463402525 GCF_023864345.2 Schistocerca serialis cubense | reverse complement strand
AATGATAATGCACCACTGTAACTGCTCGATGACTGACACACACTGTCTTTTCCCGTTCCTTCAGCTGCGCTACTGGGTCGGCCCCTTCTGCCGCCTACCTCACGCCTCTTGACGTCCAGCATTCTGTGCACGTGACCTGAGGCAACATTCTCCAGGCCTTTGATTCATTTGCACCAAGTAATATATGTGTTATGTTCCTTTATCTGTCTTGCCTTTAAATTTTGCAGAGCAGAGAGTTTGTTTTAATTTTGGGCAACTTAATATCTCGAAAACAGCCCATTGTTCGAAACAAATGTTCTAGATGAAAAGTTAATATTAGTGAAAGAGACGTCTGTCTGTGAAAGATCTGGCCACCTCCTCATCACCCCTCATGCGTTGTTTTGGTCAGATTTGTATTTTCAAACGATAACATCATGTTTTCCTTGCATATTCAGAATTTACGGCAAAAAATACGTGCGGGTTGCTCGAAGAATTGTTTTCCATTCCTGGTAGATGGTGCTCTCATCGACAAATATCAAGTGCGCCAGTTTTTCCAATTGAAAACGGACGCATTTGATTTTACATTTCATTTAGGATGTTCGAAATTTATTTTAGTGTTGCAGATTTGATTGTACAATCTAGTATGGTTAGCCTTTTCAGTGTCTAGCTGGAAACTACGTTTAGCGTGATCCAGGAACAACAGTGTGAATGTAACAGTTTCCTGTTCCCATCGACATGCATGATATCGGTGAGTCCCCTTGCCTCTCACCATTGAGGTGCTTAAGTCATACGTTGCATATGTTGTAAATCTAACATTACATTTGAAATACAGGCTACGCATATACAAGTAATTCATAAACCCACGAGTGCAACACAGGTACAATACGAATGTAAAAATAAGGAACGTATTTTGCTGTTCATGCCGAGTGATTCAGTGTGCAGGAGCTTGACTTACAGTTTCCTATTAATTCATTGATAATTGTGTCCCTTCAGCCGGCCGGTGTGGCCGATCGGTTCTAGGAGCTACAGTCTGGAACCGCGCTATGGTCGCAGGTTCGAATCCTGCCACGGGTATGGATGTGTGTGATGTCCTTAGGTTAGTTAGATTTAAGTAGTTCTAATTTATAGGGAACTGATGACCTCAAATGTTAAGTCCCATAGTGCTCAGAGCCATTTGAACCATCTTCCTTCACTTGCAGCACAACCGACCGATAAGGTCAAGTCCTTTTTCATAATTCTGTAAATGTAGACTGTGTAGCTTCCCTCTGAAGATAACTCTATTATATATCCGTTATGGTATAAATTTGCTAATTTTTGTAGCACATTATGTCTCTACTACGTCAGAAAATATTTCCAGGTTGTATCTGATGCCATAGGCGGACATCAATGACACTTTACAGCATGTATATCTCCTTTGTGTAGCCTACAATTTGTGTAAACTTCGCAGTTACGATTACTTGGTATATACAGCTTTGATGTTACATTCCTTCTGTTAAAAATGGTTCAAATGGCTCTGAGCACTATGGGACTCAACTTCTGAGGTCATCAGTCCCCTAGAACTTAGAACTACTTAAACCTAACTAACCTAAGGACATCACACACATTCATGCCCGAGGCAGGAATCGCGCGGCTCCAGACTGTAGCGCCCAGAACCGCTCGGCCACCCCGGCCGGCATTCCTTCTGTTAATTCCAGCTTTAAAAAAAAGAATGGCATTGGTCATTAGATGTAACTTGATCTCATACAGTGCAGACCGCCATCTGGTGGCACCTCTCACCAGTAGTTTCCACTACATTCCAGATCCAGTCGTTACTGACTCTATCTCAAACAAGATGGCTTTATACCATGAATAAGCGAGATGTGGTATGTATCCATGGTGTTCATGCCATTCGTATTCTAAGTAATACAAACAACATGATAGCACACCTGTCATTTCATTATAATGCCTCTACTTCCTTATGGTACACTTCTATTTAAATTGTACTTATTACAGGTATTCATTATTGTACTTTGACTTTGTATTGTGTCCGTTTATACTATCAGAATTTTTGTGAGAGTTATTATTTCACAGCATAGTGTACAGTCCTAATGTGACACAGTGGTTTAAGCATTGTACGTTGTAACTACCACTGCCAGGTTTTATGGCCATGTAATTTTTGTCATCGAGCTGTTGTATACGCCCTATTATATTTTTGTGAGACAGTAAGCCTGTAATCTCGGCATATTTTCTTTTTACAGATCTGAAATTGAAAATACATATTGCCGAACTAGTACTAACGCAGTAATTGTGTTAACATAGCGATCTTGGCAAATAAATTAGTTTCCACAACAAGACTGCACTACTTTTAATTCTGTACCCTAAATGTAGAGCGGGCTGTTCGAGTAATGTCAGCCACTTTTCAACTAAATGCAATCCCAGCTGGCAGAGAGAGTCAAAATGGCTAACATCTGGGAGGGAATTACCAGTTAAGCCATTTGCCTCAAGACCAAAGGGAACTTATCGATAACATTAAACAGTGCTAGAGATTAAGGAGTATTTTTAATTTGGTTTGATTATTATTTGTCCCAGGCAAGAAATACGAAAGGAGGTTGTATGTGATTGTGCACCTCTGCATGTGTATACTGTGTGCGTGTGTGTGTGTGTGTGTGTGTGTGTGTGTGTGTGTGTGTGTGTGTGTGTGTGTGTGTCTGTAGAAAACTACAGTACAAATTTTTATTTCCTTCCTGCATTGCGTGATCATGTCAGGTAACCAAAATTAAAAGTCATAAAAAAAGTACAGCAGTGCAGAGGATTAATCCGAGTCATCTGACAAAAGTTCCTGATTAAATCTACGGAGCGGAAGGTCGTGTAATTTTTCTGCCACGCTGCACATTGCTAACAGTGAGTGGATTCAGGCCGTGAGCGAGACTCCGCTCGACGTTGACTAAGTTCACAGTAAGACAAATGAGAAACGTCGTAGGTGATCCAAATTCTCGTTCGGCCACTCGTACGGAGGTTTTGCAAGAATTTCCAAATCTATTGACGCACACGCTGGTACGATTCTCTTAAAAGGGTGCTGCTGATTTCCTTCCTTCCGCAATTAGAGTTCCGGCGCAACATTAAGCGCCGGCACGTCTACACGTCGCGTGGAACGTTTCAGCAGAGAGGCCTGCGAGACGACGTCAGCCAATAGTACGCTGACTAGGACGACACCACGACAGGAGCGGCCCCTATACGAAGAGAATATGAACAAACGCCGCTCCGCCTAGCCGCAGGCACTAGAAGACGAACCGTCAGTCAAACTCTTTAGTTGTGACTTATGAACTATTACGTTTTGCTTGCATTGAAACTGTATACCAAAGGACATGGATTATTTGCATACCGCCAGTTGCTTACGACACCTCTTTGTGAAAACGCAAAGTATTGTCAGTTGAACTTACTGAAATAAACTCCATTAATAAGATTTGCTTGAATTGTTGTCTAGCTATCCGAGAAAACAGCTACCTAGGCACCCTACATTAGACGAGTGGGCTGAATACGACAGTTAGAGCTATTGTTACGTCTCTGATGATCTTATCTTACAGGGGACATTAAATCTAAAAGATCTTTCCATAAGATCTTGACAATTTCATCTGCAACATGCCGGCTGGAGTGGCCAAGCGGTTCTAGGCGCTCCAGTCTGGAACCGCGCGACCGCTACGGTCGCCGGTTCGAATCCTGCCTCGGGCATGGATGTGTGTGATGTCCTTAAGTTAGTTAGGTTTAAGTCGTTCTAAGTTCTAGGGGACTGATGACCTCAGAAGTTAAGTCCCATAGTGCTCAGAGCCATTTGAACCATTTTTTTCATCTGCAACATAGTCAAGGTACCACAGTGGTTAAGGAACTGGACTTCCATCCTGAAGGGGGGGTATTCAGTTCCACATCCGGTAATATCGCTTTGTTTTCTTTGATCTTCTTAAACTCTTTAACCTAACGACCGGGAAGCGTCTTTTAAGACATGACCTCCTTCCAAATCCTTGTACAAACGTAGCTGTCGTTGTTTATCCGAAGACGTCGATGTCGACGAACTTGCAACGCTAATTTTCCTGATCATTCCATGTGGAACATAAGAAGGTAGTTTGATAATTGCAAATTGTCCCAAAACCACTTCCCCCTCGCTTTTCGGCGCAATTTCAGATGGCAAAATCGGTACAGCATACTAACTTCTAAGCTGGTGCCATATGTCGGAGGATGGTCTCGGAAATCGAGGTCATTAGAGACAAATCTCGATATTGCGTTTGACAGTGATTGGGAAGGGAATCGACGGGAATGTCTTAAAAAACGAGAACAGCATTCCTCTTATGGGCTTTACAATAACTACAGACAATCAAACAGAGATACGTGGACGAAGATTCAGTCTTGTTTTTGCAAACCAAGCACTAATCAAAAAAAATTAGTCATTCCCATGAGATACTTCACTAATAACGTGAAACATCATCTATTGCGCTGATAATGCACGCAGTTCAGAAAGGAAAAGGTTCACAAGCTTCTTCACATGTGCCATATTCAGCTTAACACCACTTGTTAATGATAATATCCCGCAGAGTTACCAAACTTCGCAGATGTTGACTGTTACGCTTCAAATGCTGTTCCAAAAAGTTACACATAATTTTTTTTTTCGGGAGGCGGGAGGGGGGGTTAAGATAGAATGATTCTGTGCATCAATCAAGAAGCGGTAGCGGTACCTGAGCGTTCACGAAGCCGGGAACGCAGGCGGCCAATCCTGTGAACAAAGCTTTTGTCATCTTGGAAGACGGCAGTTTTCGCGGAACACCCGCCCTGAAAATGTGGAAGAGAGGGAACACTTAGTCACCGAACTGTCGCAATAATGTCCATGTTCATGGTAATGTAGACCGGAGGGCACAAGTCATGCAACACTTCAAAAGCATCACAGAACAACCTCTGAAGCTGGGACAACTGTTGTGGCGTAACAAGACAGCTACGCCACACTGAAGTAGCCGAAAGGCACGCGTAATCTCACGTAGGCTAGATAGAGGTCTGAAACAGGATACGTAATGAATGGTAGCAAGAAAAGTACGTAGCGGCTTTAATACTTAACTTTTAATCCATGTGAATACAGCATTCCTTGATGATACAAGTGAGACTCTATCTTAAATGATTAAGGGCGCCTTGCTAGGTCGTAGCCATTGACTTAGCTGAAGGCTATTCTAACTGTCTCTCGGCAAATGAGAGAAAGGCTTCGTCAGTGTAGTCGCTAGCAAAGTCGTCGTACAACTGGGGCGAGTGCTATTCCGTATCTCGAGACCTGCCTTGTGGTGGCGCTCGGTCTGCGATCACACAGTGGCGACACGCGGGTCCGACATGTACTAAATGGACCGCGGCCGATTTAAGCTACCACCTAGCAAGTGTGGTGTCTGGCGGTGACACCACAACGACACCATCCACGAACTGCGACTTGAAAGTCCCGCTGTGCCTCTGGTGCAGTCGATGCTCTGCATCGTTGGAAAACAATCAAAATCACGACGACACTATACGTCTCTACAGTACACGTCACCAGTGAGCCACTGTCCAGTATCTGTGTTGTTTTGGCCACCGAAGGCGTGCAGCTTCACGAATCACGTGCCACTGTCAGCAATGGCTGTTTGCCTGCCCGGTTAGCCGTGTGGTCTAAAGCACGGCTTTCCAGCTTGGGAAGGAGCGCCTGGTCCGCGACACGAATCACACCGGCGGACTTGTGTCGAGGTCCGGTGAGCCGGCCAGTCTGTGGATGGCTTTTAGGCAGTTTTCCATCTGCCTCGGCGAATGCGGGCTGGTTCCCCTCATTCCGCCTCAGCTACACTATGTCGGCGATTGCTGCACAAACAATTTCTCCACGTACGCGTACACAGCCATTACTCTGCCACGCAAACGTAGGGGCTACAAATGGCTCTGAGCACTATGGGACTCAACTGCTGAGGTCAATAGTCCCCTAGAACTTAGAACTAGTTAAACCTAACTAACCTAAGGACATCACAAACATCCATGCCCGAGGCAGGATTCGAACCTGCGACCGTAGCGGGCTTGCGGTTCCAGACTGCAGCGCCTTTAACCGCACGGCCACTTCGGCCGGCCGTAGGGGCTACACTCGTCTGGTGTGAGACGTTCCCTCGAGGCGTCCATCGGGGGCCGAACGGCACAATAACCCTGAAAAAGAGTGGTTCGGTGTGGGGCGACGGAGGGGTGAAGTGGACTGTGATAGTCGTCGTGGACCACTGCGGCTGCGGCGGGGACGGAGCCTCTCCGTCGTTTCTAGGGCCCGGTTAACATACAATACAATACAATGGCTGTTTACTAGATATCCAACATCACATGTCCTTTCTACGCAGCTCCCTTCATAGTGTTTGCTGGGGCTGACCTGTGTTCACCGAGAGAAGCAGTTCGTGTTGGGCTTGAAACTGACTGTCATTGTCAGGGAGTCATAATCGCGACTGGTCGGTTATGATCTTTAACGACCACTTTTCTCGGGCAGTGACAGCGAATGGTATACTGTAGCTCTAGACACAATGGACAGTCAGTTTTGGTCATGGACACGTCCAAACACGTTAGCACCATTCTGCAATTCTGTCACGAGTCCAGGCTGACCCATTTTACTATACTAGTTCTGTACAGTCGACTATCACCACTCCACTGCCACGACTGATGTCATCAGTAGAGGATCACATGATGATCTGGTACCAGTCGTGGAAATCAGTCCGAGGACCCAACTGTGGTCTCCTGAGGTGATGACTAGCGTTTTGTCCATTGACCTTATGAGTGGCACTTGTTCGGCCCTCTTTTGGAACCCACTTGTGTGGAGAGAGATATTCAGAAGGAATCTCTAGCAACGACTTTCATCTTAACTTCAGACTTCTCTCATTCGCCACAGAATCAGTTCAAATCAACACTGCAGAAGATACGAAAGCTCTAGATCTGGTTTGCCGCCGGACTCTATCACTTTGTTTTATGCAACCCGCAATGCCTTAAAATACCACGCGCAAGAATTTCATATTATCTCCCTTGCTACACAGAAACTATTAGTCCTACAGAAAAAACGACAGGACCTTTTTGAGGGAAATTTAATGTAGTTAAATTTTGTACTGGGATGCACTTTCGCTAGAGGCCGTAGTTTTCGAATTATGAAAAAAAAAACTTACAAAAGTGACCTTTTCGTATCCCGCCTGGAAGGTGGCGCGTGGGTAGGAGCAGGAAAAGGTGATACACGTCGGTACTGCAAATACAGTTAAAGCACCTTTACTAGTGTATAAACATATGCAAACATATTACATAACTCCAGGTGATGACACGTAGATGCGACGTTGTGACCCCATCGTAACTGATGCAAAGTCTCAATAGCAAAACAAAGTTGAAGCGATGTTTCCTGGCTGTCTGCACCTGATAAAATGGGCAGACTCGGGAGCGACGCTCGTGGAGCTCAACAGCACCGGCTAGAGGGCGCTGTCGTTGGTTTCTGTCATAGTGCCAACCTAGCAACTTCAATACGCTGTGGCATCGTTGCTATCGATACCCCAGACCTTCAAACGCGTTTTTCTCCAATAACTCGAAAACTTTAAGCTCCAGTGAAAAAGTGTGACTGTATAAAAATTATCGTTAAATTTCTTACAAAAATTCCTGTTCATTTTTTATGTATGACTAATAGCTTGGATGTAGTGAGCGAGATGATATGAAAATTTCCCATGTGATTTCTGAAGGCGTTGTGGATTGCATAGAACCAAAGGGTAGGAGCAACTGAATCACCCTGCATGCACACACACACACACACACACGCACACACACACACACACACACACACACACACACACACACACACACACGTGATTTGTCTGCTTTTATCGGCCATGTTCTATTAATAGTTCAACATGCTACACTGAAGCGCCAAAGAAACTGGTATGGGCATGCGTATTCAAACACATAGATATGTAAACAGGCAGAATATGACGCTGAGGTCGGCAACGCCTATATATGATAACAAGTGTGGCGCAGTTTTTAGATCGGTTACTACTGCTACAATGGTAGATTATCAAGATTTAAGTGAGTTTGATCGTGGTGTTATAGTCGGCGCATGAGCGACGGGTACACAGCATCTCCGAGGTAGTGATGAAGTAGGAATTTTCCCATACAACAGCTTCACGAGTGTACCGTGAATTTCAGGAATCCGGTAAAACATCAAATCGCTGCGGCCGGTAAAAGATCCTGCAAGAACGGGACCAACGATGACTGAAGAGAATCGCTCAACGTGACAGAAGTGCAACCCTTCTGCAAATTGCTGCAGATTTCAATGCTGGGCCATCAACAAGAGTCAGCGTGCGAACAATTCAACGAAACATCATCGATATGGGCTTTCGGAGCCAAGGACCACTCCTGTACCGTTGATGTCTGCATGACACTAAGCTTTACGCCTCGCCCGGGCCCCGTCAACAGCGACATTGGACTGTTGATGACTCGAAACATGTTGCCCGGTCGGACGAGTCTCGTTTCAAATTGTATCGAGCGGATGGACGTGAATGGGTATGGAGACAACCTCATGAGTGCATGGACCCTGCATGTCAGGAGGGGACTGTTCAAGCTGGTGGAGGCTCTGTAATGATGTGGGGCGTGTGCATTTGGAGTGATATGGGGCCCCTGATACGTCTAGACACGACCCTGACAGGTGACACGTACGTAAGCATCCTTTCTGATCACCTGCATTCATTGACGTCCATTGTGAATTCCGATGGACTTGAGAAGTTCCAGCAAGACAATGTGACACTCCACACGTCCATAATTGCTACAGTGTGTCTCAAGGAACACTCTTCTGACTTTAAACACTTCCTCTGGCCACCAAACTCCCCAGACATGACCATTATTGAGCATATCTGAAATACTGTGCAACATACTGTTCAGAAGAAATCTACACTCAGTCGTACTCTTGCGGATTTATGGACAGTCCTGTAGGATTCATGGTGTCAGTTCCCTCCAGCACTACTTCAGACATTAGTGGTGTTGTGGCGTAACAAGCTAGCTACGCCACACTGAGAAGGGAGCCGAAGGCACGCGTGCACACACGCCGACTGGCGTCAAGTCTGGAACAGGATACTGCTATAAAGAAAATACGTAGCTTTGGAATATACTTAACTTTTAATCACTCCTTGTGATACATCTCTCTTGACTATACAAATGAGACTCGTAAGATACATGCACTGTTACAATTGGCGCCTTGCTAGGTCGTAGCCATGGACTTAGCAGAAGGCTATTCTAACTGTCTCTCGGCAAATGAGAGCAAAGGCTTGGTCCGTATTGTCGCTAGCAATGTCGTCCGTACAACTGGGGCGAGTGCTATATCGTATCTCGAGACCTGCTTTGTGGTGGCGCTCGGTCTGCGATCACACAGTGGCGACACGCGGGTCCGACATGTACTAAATGGACCGCGGCCGATTTAAGCTACCACCTAGCAAGTGACACCACAAGTGGATTACATGCCACGTCGTGTTGCGCCGCTTCTGCGTGCTCACGGGGGCCCTACACGATATTAGGCAGTTGTACTAGTTTCTTGGGGTCTTCAGTGAATAATGCGGTGCTGTATGTTTTGTCGCTAACAGAAACTGCGAAAATATTCCAGCTAGATTAACGATAATTATTTTTCAGGTATCTACTACATTAATTAGCTTGAACCTTTTAACAAGATAGTAATAAGTTGTCGTCTCTTCTATGAATAGATGATGAATGCAGCTAGCCGCTAACTTTGTGTAATGTCTTGTCTGTATAGACGTGTATCTGTTGTCTTTAAGACCCTTTCACCTTCACACATAAATCTATACAGTAATGCAAGGGCCTCCCGTGTCTTGGCTGATCCGTGATAAGACAGGCGAAAAGTTAGACTAATGGAGGATTATTAGTATTATCTCTATTTTCATTCGCTCTCTCTCTTTCTCTCCTTTATCTATGTACAGTTTTTATTACAATATTTCATTACGTGAAATCAGCCAAATAGGATCTTTGGTGGAGTCCTTCGTCTTGGTAATCAGCGGCTGGCTTGCTGTAAGAGATCTTTACATTTATTATTACTGTTAAACACTGTATTCAGTCGCGAGAATCAATCGTGTGGACAATTTGTTCCTTTTACGAAAGATTACGAATTCCAGATGTGTACGAAGCCTTTTTGGACGATTTAACACAGACTCAGTGATTGCAGGCTCTCTTCGACACAGCTGAAACTTCCCCACTAATTACAGGGCCAACGTGATCATCAAATGGTTCCGAAAAAACTCATTCGTTCATTCACTCCGGAACAAAAAGTCACAAACCTTATTTATGAAGGAAATTGTGTATTAAATCCATCTCCATTACATGTCCAGATCTCCGGTGATTCCACGTCTTAATTATTTTCCGTTTACACTCTCTTTCTATTCAAACAAACCGCTAGTGGCACGAAAGTTAATTCGCTCAATTTAGCGAGAAGAAAATCAGAATATGTAATTCTCAGAAATACGTCAATCCCTCAATCCCTACTCCAGAAGCTGTCCTAGTTACCACTCTCACAACCATGGAGAGAGCATATATGCATCTCTGTTATTTCAAAGAATAAACGCGCTAGAAAATACTTTGGCGTCGTCTGGCTGTCTGGTACTTTTCCAAAGTGAATGAATGTGGATGGTTTGATTGACAATGATTAATTGGTGCGTGGTAGAGGGTAATTTCTGTGGGGACATTACAACCTCCCGTTTCCCATGGTTGCTTCCCTCCTTTTGCTCCTTTGATTAGAAAGAAAAAGCCGTTACTTTTTCCCTCATCCGCGGCCCAGCCAGTGCTGAGAGATTCCAGTTGCGTGCTCACACGCGGCGGACGACAGAGCGCAGGCTGTTTGCCGGCGCTTCCTGCCTGCGGACGTTAGGGAAGTCTCTCATTGTTCTTTTGTTACAGGTACGGAAAGGCTTTGTCTCGGTCCCCCTCCCTGTCTGTCGACGCAATCACACTTCTCCAGAATGTCTTCAGCTTCCTTTTGTCTTCTAACCAGGTGAGTAATTTCTACATCCCCTTTCCATTGTTCTGCAGATGACGAAAGTATCTGAAAGATAGGTTTTGAACTCTCACTCTGTTTTACGTGGTGCATCCAATAATCCTTATTCTTCAGAGAGGTCAGTATCACCGTTTTACGGCGCAAGTTGAACCTTCCTTATGTTTAACGTAAAAGCTTATTGTGGACGTGAAGTTGTACAAGTTTTGTGATGCAAGTTCCTCTTACTTCACATCGAGGAATCATTGTCGCTGGGGAAACAAGAAATAAGCTCTAAATATTTTAACAAAGTGCAACGAAACATTTACCTAATAAGAGACAAGGCCTTTACGATATTCTCTATTGGATGTCGTCGTTTCCAGATGAAATCAATATTTGATGTATAATTAGCTATCAGGTAATAACGTGCTGACAGTTAAAGCCTTCAGAAGATTTTAACATAAAGCACATGATGACATGCTACACCAGTTCAAAGTAGTGTGGTGAAAGAGGTGAGGAGTTATGAAGAGAATTTTAGCTTGCAACGATTTTTTGTTGACCTTCGCCTTTTCTAAAGGTTTCTCGGAGTTCCTTATTAATTTAATAGGAGTACGGTTTGTATCGTAATATTCGATAATATGTAATCATAAGTGTGCTCTGTCTTTCAGTGGTGAATTTATGTAGTTTTGTGAGCATGCTAAGGAACATGAGTCAACGAACTGCGAGCTTGCTTGTTACGTCACTGACTGATTCGCAGTTCATTTTTATTCATTCATCCAAAAACACACACACACACACACACACACACGATTCATATACATGAAGTACAGAAAAAGTGACAGCAAAGTTGCAGTAAATAACTGATTTTTCATTTTTGTATTTTTATTTTATTTTACGTACGCTTTATCTGAATAGAACTTCGCCTGCTTGCAGCCTATTTTGGACTTTCTTGTTTCATGTCAGAAATTCACATGTTCTAAAAATTCTGCCACTGTATATAAACAGCGACCGAGTATTACTGCCTTAGGATTTTACTAAAAAGTGATAATTATTAAACAATTTTTATCTAATGTGAAAGGCTATTCTATATTTGCATCTCACTGTTTTCAACGGAACTTTTATAAGTAGATATCCTTACTTACTGGCACGGAATTTTCATTTATGAATTAAAAGACATTCATGGGTACTGAAGCTTTTATTTGTGTATGCTATAGACAGAAAAACATGACTAGTAATGGACACAGGAAGAACTGTGCGTTTTAATGCAACTAAAATAGGAACCTTAGACCGGCCATTTTCGTAGACGAACTGTGTGATTTGAAAGCCAGATACAGCTGACAACTGCCGCTGGAGAGAGCTGCACTCTGAAATCACGTTAACTAGCACGTCCGGTGTCAACCCGCTGCTGTCTCGTGCGGTTAATCTTATCGTCTGCTTTCACGTCCCGCGTGAAGACAGCTTTAGGTGTTTCTAGTCCACGAAACGCTGAGGACAACACGCCTTATTCTTCTGTATGAAATGTGCCGGCGAAGCCTACCTAAATAACTGCAGTGAAATTCGTCAAACGCCAAATTATGTCAGGAAGCAGCAGTAAATATTGACCGTTGCACGCCAAAACTACTTCGTAAGTAACGCAGCTTTATGCGTGTACGTTTTCCATGTTACGACATAAATTTAATTCACAGAAGCAGAAACATGTCTTGCAAATTTACTGAAAGCGTAGCGAGGAGTGGTACTTTCTAACATAAAAACTTATGCACTTCACGAGGAATATCTACCTGACAGAAACTGACGATACAGAGCGACACTTACGTCAGTCGTTAACAATTTAGGGTGGTAACGATATAAACCACTTCGCTTCTGGAGTTTTCTAACTACATGATGTGACTGCTCAGGCACCACCGTTGAGTAGTAACTACACTCAAGTAAAAAAATGTATGCAGTGCAGGTACAAAAAACGAACAAATTAAGTTAACAGTACTGGAGACAGAGAAATCGTGTTTCCTTAAATATATTGTGATTCACTTCGTTACAAGCTAATCTTGTTCTCTTCTGTCCGTCTGCGAAAGCAAACAGCTGCCACCGAGATGGGCAGAGACCTTAGGAATGAAATGTCCAAAGACAACAAACGGGAATTCATGGCCAAAAAAACTCACAAGCTAGATCATTTGAAGCTACTGGGATGTAACAAAGATAGAGGCTCGAAATATTAGGACGCGATTAACATTCAACTGCAGAAGGTAAAAATAGTATTAGCATTCTGGTTTCTACAGTTTCCTATGGAAACCAGAAGCGGAGGAAGAAAATAGTCGCTAAAAATCATCTAAACCAAGTTTCTGGGGATGATTTTACAGCATGATTAGGACAACACGTTTGGTTAATTTGTGTTTGTTCAATGAACAAATGTTGCTCTTTCTCTTGCAACGGAACTAGCTGACTGCAAGTAACAGAAGCTATACGTGTTCGGAAGAAAACTGATAACACTTACAGGTTGTATAAGAAAAACTTTGCTTCTTAAGTTACTGTTCTTAATGTGAATCTCAGTTCAGGGCAACGAAACTAACTTTCTACGAACGTCACCACATCAGACTCTGCTGATGAGAAATTCGTATATAACACGGTGTGAGAATATTGTCAAATAAGACACCTTATAAGATTCCTTGCGTTCAGTTCATTGTATTTAGGAACATGCTATAGAGCTCTCGCTGGAAAATACGAAAAATCTATGTGAACCACAAGCGTTTGTTACATGCTTTAGGACTAGGCTAAGTCATCCAGTTTTGGTAAACATCAAGACGTCATTTTAAATTTTCTGGGCTTCACTGCTTTCCTTTCTTTCAAACGCCGAGGAGGGCAATGACTATAACAAAATACTTTTAACTACAACACACGGCTATACTTGAATATAATATCCGTAATCGACGGGCGGTACACGTCGGCTGTGAAATTAAAATGAACATACGGAACAACAACAATAACAATGATCTGGACTAGAGTCCCGGTACAGCACACAAAACTTATTGCGCCATTTATAAGACGATCGAAGATCTCTCAAATCTTCTTCAGTTTTGATACATACACTCAGACAGATAAACGTCTCAATAAGTAAATTGACGTTTGGCATAACCATGTTTGTGTACCAAATCATAGTTTTCATCTGCGATATCAAAATGAAATTATAGTTATCCTTCAACATTGTTATTACATTATGAATGCGGAAGCAATATGATAAAATAATAATGCGAAATTTAACGACACAACATCTTCGAGAGTACATTGGTAGACACACGCGAATCGTACGGACAGATGAAGTGGTGAACTACTGACCTTCCCATTACAAACGAACTTTTCCTAACAGAACGTAAACCGGTACAATCTACACCTTTTAACTGAAAGCCACACAGACAATCTGTATTCCGATGTTTTACATATTGTAGGAAATGCATGATACAATGCTGTATTGTAAGTTCGTATTTGTTTCAGAATAATAAATACGATTTTACAATACAGCACTGTGTCATGCATTTCCTGTAATATCTTTCTGCTTTTATCATGTCCCCTAAAAGAAAGAAAAAAAAGTTGTTTTATCTGTTGCTGAGAAAAATCAGACAAATGACACTCCTTATAATGATTTAAATCAGGGGCGCTTCAACCACAACCAGCCGCTGTTTTGCCAAGAATTAAGGCTTTGTATTGTAATCTTTCTGTACCGACGGGTTTGTGTTTGCGCCAGGCCAGGAGTGCTGCATTTACGTCCGATTATCGTTCAAGCTCGAGTACGAATTTTGTTCGGCAGTGGAATGTGTGCCGCATTGCAGTTTGCTAGCATACTGAAACTGTGTGCCGGACAGGAAGTCGAACCCGGGACCTTCACATTTGGCAGGCGTTTGCTCTGCCCACAGAACTATCCAGGCACGCCCACCCCCGCTCGTGGAGTGGTCTTGTGTCGTGCTTGCGTAGCTCGGTTGGTGAGACACTTGATCACAACTCACAAAGGTTCCAGGATCACGGCCTGGTCCAGCACACAGTTATAGCCTTGTAGGAAGTTTCATTGTTCATGTTGTTAGGAAAGGAAGTTATATGAAGCGTAGTGCCTGTAATGCTAATGAAAGAATATATTGTGTTTATAAATCAGTGATAATTGGTTTATGTATCACAGAGTGAACTGTTATGAATGTATTCCCATTTTATTTTAAGTAATTTTGCGTGGTATGCTGTTTTCAATCGTTCCTTGCATTTACGACAATCAGTTACTCTTTCAAATTGTTGTTTTTAATTTTTTTTAACAGCACGGGAGTGTCAGATAATTTTTAAGACAGTCAGATGCTATTCTTGGCCCCCCGTTATGATTTTTATTGGTTATCACAATTTTCCCAGGAGATTATTAATTAGGCCTCTTAATTCAGTGGTTTACCTGAGGAAAACTGTACAAAAGAAATTAGGTTTTCGCTGAAGAGAAGCGTTCGCATTTCTAGACTAATTGCATCCAAACAGAAAACTCTTGAGAATCTTCTGGGTTGATAGGCCGTGTCTATTTCTTCTATATGGTCCTCTATGTCAGACCTTCTTGAGAATGTTGTGGTGCCCTGTCTTGACAAGGGAACCGCCAGACCATGCACATACTGCTCATGATCTTTTCTCGGGAGGAGTTATGTCAGCAACAAAATTTTATTTTTTCTGAGCTACTTGCATACACATTGAGGAAGCATGAAATAACACGACAAAAGACAACGAAAATTAGTTCATATATTAGATCAAAATGAGTTTAAGGCAGTGAAATCTGGCGGCCGTTGTGACCGAGCGATTCTAGCCGCTTTAGTCCGGAACCGCGCTGCTGCTACGGTCACAGGTTCGAATCCTACCTCGGGCATGGATATGTGTGATGTCCTTAAGTTAGTTAGGTTTAAGTAGTTCTAAGTCTAGGGGACTGATGACCTCAGATGTTAAGTCCCATAGTGCTTAGAGCCATTTTTTGAACCAGTGAACTCTGGTTATTTTCTGCGTTATAATTTCATAGGACCTGACTTTGCAGTTCGTAATGGAAGGACGATTTTAAGAAAAGCAGGGACACGTTCATAGTATCTGTCGACCGACAAAAAGCGTTCCACAGTGTAAAACGGTGCAAGATGTTCAGAATTCTCAGAAAAATACGGTGTAGGCGAAAGCGTATAATGTACTGTATGTAGAAGAAGCAAGTAAGTAAAATAAGAATGGCAGATCAAGGACGAAGCGATAGGACAAAAAAGGATATAACACAGGGATGCAATATTCCTGCCCCACTGTTCAGTCTGTATAGTAAAGCAGCAAAGACCGAAATCAAAGAGAATTCCTGAGTGGAACTGAAATTCAGTGTGGAAGAATATCGACGATAATATTCGTTGACGACATTGCTGTCCTCAGAGAAAGCGAGGGAGAATTGTAAGACCTGTTGAATGGAATAAATAAGGTAATTAGTACGGAATACAGAATGAGACTAAATCGGAGACAGACGAAAGTAATGAGGAGCAGCGGAAATTAAATTGGCGATAAATTTCACATCAAAATTGGGGACCACGAATTAGACGAACTGAAGGAATTGTGAAACTTCCTGGCAGATTAAAACTGTGTGCCGGACTGAGACTTGAACACGGGACCTTTGCGTTTCGAGGGCAAGTGCTCTACCAACTAAGCTACCCAAGTGCGACTCACGACCCGTTCCAACAGCTTCAATTCTGCCAGTAACTCGTCTCCTACTTTCTAAAGTTCACAGAAGATCTTCTACGAATCTTACAGAACTAGCACTTCCGGAAGAAAGGATATTGCGGCGACATGGCGTAGCTGCAGCCTGGGGGATGTTTCCAGAACGAGATCTCAGATGGTAGAGCACTTGCCCGCGAAAGGCAAAGGTCCCGATTTCGAGTCTGGGTCCGGCACACAGTTATAATGTGCCAGGAAGTTTCATATCAGCGCACACTCCGCTGCAGAGTGAAAATCTAATTTTGAAGGAATTCTGCCATCTTGAAAGCAAAATGATTTTAGATGGAGGAAGCAAGGAGGACACAAAAAGCAGGCGAGCACTGGAAAAAAGTGTATTCCCGGCGAAGTGAAGCCTGCTGGTATCAAACATTGGCCTCTATTTGAGAAAGAGATTTCCGAGGACGTAGTCCGAAGCACAGTATTGCACGGCAGGGAAACACGGAGTGGGGGAAAAAGAGAATCGAAGCGTTTGAGGTGTGGTTTGAAATGTTTATATTTTCCCACCTCCGCGTTGCAAATGTTTTGAGTGAAATGCCCATTCGATGCGCTGTTGTTTTCACGTCAATTCTACCAACATTGAGAGTTGTTTAGTTTTCGGGGTTTTGTAAAATTCCTGGATTCATGTCTCGTCGCTGTGCAGGATTGCAGAAGACTCCCAAATAAATTCCAAAGTACAGTGCAATTTTAATACCAATATATTTCCAGGACTCTGGTGTCCGAGCCTAGTGAACTGTACCGGTTACATCACATGTACCCAAAGTTGCCATCAAACTTCACAGAGTTCACAACAATCAACAAACGAGTGAGCCTACAATACATTTGCTTGCAACCCTAGCCAAAAAACGAATGCCCCAAGGCGCCTGCGTGACCTCTGTTTATACTTTTGTTAACAATTACTTACAATGAAAATTACAATTTTTATGTAAAATCACAATTAAAAGTTAAACCGAATATGAGCTACACGTTGCTAAAAATTTACAATCTCAGTGCTGAACAACCTGAACATATTTTCAGCTTAGTTACGACTTAATATAACATTTTCTGACTAATTATGTTACAGGTAACAATTACATTTCTAAATTTGTTTGTAACAAATCAACTAGTGCCTGAATTTTAGTGCTAACATACACTACTGGAAATTGAAATAAGAACACCGTGAATTCATTGTCCCAGGAAGGGGAAACTTTATTGACACATTCCTGGGGTCAGATACATCACATGATCACACTGACAGAACCACAGGCACATAGACACAGGCAACAGAGCATGCACAATGTCGGCACTAGTAGAGTGTATATCCACCTTTCGCAGCAATGCAGGCTGCTATTCTCCCATGGAGACGATCGTAGAGATGCTGGATGTAGTCCTGTGGAGCGGCTTGCCATGCCATTTCCACCTGGCGCCTCAGTTGGACCAGCGTTCGTGCTGGACGTGCAGACCGCGTGAGACGACGCTTCATCCAGTCCCAAACATGCTCAATGGGGGACAGATCCGGAGATCTTGCTGGCCAGGGTAGTTGACTTACACCTTCTAGAGCACGTTGGGTGGCACGGGATACATGCGGACGTGCATTGTCCTGTTGGAACAGCAAGTTCCCTTGCCGGTCTAGGAATGGTAGAACGATGGGTTCGATGACGGTTTGGATGTACCGTGCACTATTCAGTGTCCCCTCGACGATCACCAGTGGTGTACGGCCAGTGTAGGAGATCGCTCCCCACACCATGATGCCGGGTGTTGGCCCTGTGTGCCTCGGTGGTATGCAGTCCTGATTGTGGCGCTCACCTGCACGGCGCCAAACACGCATACGACCATCATTGGCACCAAGGCAGAAGCGACTCTCATCGCTGAAGACGACACGTCTCCATTCGTCCCTCCATTCACGCCTGTCGCGACACCACTGGAGGCGGGCTGCATGATGTTGGGGCGGAGCGGAAGACGGCCTAACGGTGTGCGGGACCGTAGCCCAGCTTCATGGAGACGTTTGCGAATGGTCCTCGCCGATACCCCAGGAGCAACAGTGTCCCTAATTTGCTGGGAAGTGGCGGTGCGGTCCCCTACGGCACTGCGTAGGATTCTACGGTCTTGGCCGTGCGTCGCTGCGGTCCGGTCCCAGGTCGACGGGCACGTGCACCTTCCGCCGACCACTGGCGACAACATCGATGTACTGTGGAGACCTCACGCCCCACGTGTTGAGCAATTCGGCGGTACGTCCACCCGGCCTCCCGCATGCCCACTATACGCCCTCGCTCAAAGTCCGTCAACTGCACATACGGTTCACGTCCACGCTGTCGCGGCATGCTACCAGTGTTAAAGACTGCGATGGAGCTCCGTATGGCACGGCAAACTGGCTGACACTGACGGCGGCGGTGCACAAATGCTGCGCAGCTAGCGCCATTCGACGGCCAACACCGCGGTTCCTGGTGTGTCCGCTGTGCCGTGCGTGTGATCATTGCTTGTACAGCCCTCTCGCAGTGTCCGGAGCAAGTATGGTGGGTCTGACACACCGGTGTCAATGTGTTCTTTTTTCCATTTCCAGGAGTGTATATCGGAGATTCAATTAACATGCTTTAGTTATATGTTCTATTTAATTTGCTGTCGTAATTTTATACAGATAGGTTTACTGGTACATCCTGACTATGTGCTACATTTCTTTCGATTAGTTACAGTATTAATTGCACATTTATATCGTGTTTCTGATTTTTTTTTTTTTTTTTTTTTTTGCTCATCAGTCTACTGACTGGTTTGATGCGGCCCGCCACGAATTCCTTTCCTGTGCTGACCTCTTCATCTCAGAGTAGCACTTGCAACCTACGTCCTCAATTATTTGCTTGACGTATTCCAATCTCTGTCTTCCTCTACAGTTTTTGCCCTCTACAGGTCCCTCTAGTACCATGGAAGTCATTCCCTCATGTCTTAGCAGATGTCCTATCATCCTGTCCCTTCTCCTTATCAGTGTTTTCCACATATTCCTTTCCTCTCCGATTCTGCGTAGAACCTCCCCATTCCTTACCTTATCATTCCACCTAATTTTCAACATTTGTCTATAGCACCACAACTCAAATGCTTCGATTCTCTTCTGTTCCGGTTTTCCCACAGTCCATGTTTCACTACCATACAATGCTGTACTCCAGACGTATATCCTCAGATATTTCTTCCTCAAATTAAGGCCGGTATTTGATATTAGTAGACTTCTCTTGGCCAGAAATGCTTTTTTTTGCCATAGAGAGTCTGCTTTTGATGTCCTCCTTGCTCCGTCCGTCATTGGTTATTTTACTTCCTAGGTAGCAGAATTCCTTAACTTCTTTGACTTCGTGACCATCGATCCTGATGTTACGTTTCTCGCTGTTCTCATTTCTACTACTTCTCTTTACCTTCGTCTTTCTCCGATTTACTCTCAAACCATACTGTGTACTCACCAGACTGTTCATTCCGTTCAGCAGATCATTTAACTCTTCTTCACTTTCACTGAGGATAGCAATGTCATCAGCGAATCGTATCATTGATATCCTTTCACCTTGTATTTTTATTCCACTCCTGAACCTTTCTTTTATTTCCATCATTGCTTCCTCGATGTACAGATTGAAGAGTAGGGGCGAAAGGCTACAGCCTTGTCTTACACCCTTCTTAATACGAGCACTTCGTTCTTGATCGTCCATTCTTATTATTCCCTCTTGGTTGTTGTACATATTGTATATGACCCGTCTCTCCCTATAGCTTACCCCTACTTTTTTCAGAATCTCGAACAGCTTGCACCATTTTATATTGTCGAACGCTTTTTCCAGGTCGACAAATCCTATGAAAGTGTTTTGATTTTTCTTTAGCCTTGCTTCCATTATTAGCCGTAACCTCAGAATTGCCTCTCTCGTCCCTTTACTTTTCCTAAGGCCAAACTGATCGTCGCCTAGCGCATTCTCAATTTTCTTTTCCATTCTTCTGTATATTATTCTTGTAAGCAGCTTCTATGCATGAGCTGTTAAGCTGGTTGTGCGATAATTCTCGCATATGTCAGCTCTTGCCGTCTTCGGAATTGTGTGGATGATGCTTTTCCGAAAGTCAGATGGTATGTCGCCAGACTCATATATTCTACACACCAATGTGAATAGTCGTTTTGTTGCCACTTCCCCCAATGATTTGAGAAATTCTGATGGAATGTTATCTATCCCTTCTGCCTTATTTGACCGTAAGTCCTCCAAAGCTCTTTTAAATTCCGATTCTAATACTGGATCCCCTATCTCTTCTAAATCGACTCCTGTTTCTTCTTCTATCACATCAGACAAATCTTCACCCTCATAGAGGCTTTCAATGTATTCTTTCCACCTATCTGCTCTCTCCTCTGCATTTAACAGTGGAATTCCCGTTGCACTCTTAATGTTACCACCGTTGCTTTTAATGTCACCAAAGGTTGTTTTGACTTTCCTGTATGCTGAGTCTGTCCTTCCGACGATCATTTCTTTTTCGATGTCTTCGCATTTTTCCTGCAGCCATTTCGTCTTAGCTTCCCTGCACTTCCTATTTATTTCATTCCTCAGCGACTTGTATTTCTGTATTCCTGATTTTCCCGGAACATGTTCGTACTTCCTCCTTCCATCAATCAACTGAAGTATTTCTTCTGTTACCCATGGTTTCTTCGCAGCTACCTTCTTTGTACCTACTACGGGTACTATGTTCTCATATAAGAACAATGTTAAATGCTTTTGGCATATTCAAAATACACAATTAGGACTGGTGTTTATCTTTAATGCTCTCCGAGGGGTTCTGATAGGTAGCAATGAGATACAGTAATATTTCAGTTTCTGTAGGTTGATATTGAAAATTAGGTTGGGTAGTAAGGAATGAGGAGGTTCTTCACAGATTCGACGAAGTAAGGAACGTATTGGAAAACATTGACGAGAAGAAGGGATATAATGATACAACACGTCATAAGATATCAGAGAATAACTTCAGTGGTACTAGAGGGAGTTATGGAGTGCAGAAGCTGATGCAAAAGACAGAGAGTCGAACTCATCCAGCAAATAATTTAGGACGTAGGATGCGAGTGTCATTCTGAGAGACAAAGGTTGGCACAAGGGAGGAATTCATGGCAGTATGGTTCGTGATGAGGTAAAGAAGAAGGACAAATACAGCGGTATTTTGCGCTGTAAAGATCAGGAAAGTGATTCATTTTTAATACGACTACCATAGACGTGGGGAGAGAAATAACCTAGAACGTTCAGCAAGCAGCAAAGGTGAACGAGAACAGGTGTGGGAGCGGACGCAGCACACAGCGCGCCAGACCGCCACGTGCTTCATTTGTCGCGGCGCCAGCGCAGCGGCGGGCCCCGCATTTGCATATCAGAGGCCGCGCCCGGCGCGACTCGCCGATGTGACGCTCTAACAACCTCGCCGTCCGCGCCAGCGCGGCACGAAATCGCTGCCATCAATAACGCACCTGCTATCAATTACCAGTGTTGTCGCCGGGGCGAGCAAATACCGGCCGGCCGGCGTAATCGCGCTCGCTTCCGTTCCGCCTCTGCCTCTGGCTCTGCTGCCGCTGTGCAGATTCGCAATCAGCCGAACCAGGAAGGGCCCCTCATCTCATTTCCGCACGCGCCAGGTAGACTAACCAGATGACGCGGACGTCCGTTCCGCGCGCGATAAACAGCGTCCTATCTTTAGCACCACTTCATCCGCATTGTCCCCAGTGTGTGTACTCCTTCTCTTTGTCGGTTTAGTTCGAATAATACATAATCGCTTTACCTGCTGAGTGTTAGGAGTACGTGATGACTGAGAAGGCAAGTCTATGGAAATTTTACAAGCCCCGAAGTAGTCGCGAACGAAAACTGTCGTCCCGAAAGTGTAGAATCAGTTTCTTCAGTTCCGTTAATGATCACAAAAATTTCCACCACTCCATCGATTTCGGGCTGCGGTCACGATCTTCAGACCTGTCAGAAAAAGGGAAACCAAATATGACTAAGGGCCAATCCACATCTCATAAACATCAGTTTATTACGTAATGAAAAGTTCTAATTTTATAAAATGAATGGAAAAACTGGTAGACGCCGACTGCGGGGAAGATCAGTTTGGATTCCAAAGAAATGTAGCAACATGTGAGGCAATACTGACCCAACCACTTCTCATGGAAGATAGGTTAAGGGAAGGAAAACCTACGTTTTTAGCATTTGTAGGCATAGCAAAAGCGTTCAACAATGTTTACTGAAACATTGTCTTTCAAATTATGAAGGTGGCAGGTGTAAAATACAGGGAACGAACGGCTATTTACAATTTGTACAGAAACTAGATGGCAGTTCTAAGAGTCGAGAGACACAAAGGGGAAGCAGTGGTTGAGAAGGGAGTGAGACAGGGTTGTAGCCTTTCCCCGATGTTATTCAATCTGCATATTGAGCAAATTGTAAAGGAAACAAAAGAAAATTTTTGGACTAGGAATTAAACTCTATGGAGAAGAAACAAAAACTTTCAGGTTTGCCGACGTCATCGTAATTTTGTCGGAGAGGAATTGGAAGAGGTGTTGAACGGAATGGACAGTGTCTTGAAATGGAGACAAAATATCAACATCAACAAAAGCGAAACGAGGATAATGGAATGTAGTCGAATTAAATCAGATGATGCTGAGGGAATCAAGTTATGAAGTGAGTGACGTGGATGAGTTTTGCTATTTGGGCAGCAAAATAACTAATGATGGTCGAAGTAAATAGGATATAAAATGCTGACTGGCAATGGCAAGACAAGCGTTTCTGAAGAAGACAAATTTGTTAACATCGCATGTAGATTTAAGTGGCAGAAAGTACTTTCTGAAGGTATTTGTATTGAAGTGAAACACGGGCGATAAACAGTTTGGACAAGAAGATAATAGAAGCTTTTGAAATGAGGTGGTACAGAAGAATGCTGAAGATTAGATGGGTCGATCATGTAACTAATCATGAGGTGCAGAACCTGAGACCAAGAGATGAATACAGTAAGCAGATTCAGAAGGACGTAGATTGCTGCTGTTACTAGGAGATGAAGAGGTTTGCACAGGATAGAGTAGCATGGAGAGCTGCATCAAACCAGCCTTTGGACAGAAGACCACAACAATAACATAGAAAATGCAAAATGCTGATCGATCATATCAATGGACCGTAATAACTAGCGTACTACTCAAGTGGTTCGATTGAGGAAAGATGAAAGGCACTTAATCTGTCATGCAAGCTGTTGTTCCGCTTGTACACTGAGGAGCCAATGGAGTAACCACAGAATGTGGTACGTCTTCATGATTTTGAGACGCAACGACTGCTCCATTAACTTTCGGTGTGCACTATCATTCATTCAGCTTCTTCTTCTAATATTTCGGTTGCATATCGTTCAGCCTTCTTCACAGTGAGCTGAAAGTCTGACGCTCCAGCACTCGCTCCGTCCTTCTAAACTCGCACCGCGCCGATGTTGATCGGCGGCAAAGAAGTAAACTCACCTTCGGAAAAAAAACAGAACACGTTGAACTATTAGAGATAGAACGTTGAAATTCACAGGGCATGTACATCAGTATGTTGTGCAGAAATGATCAGTACTTCAGTCACCTCGGTTCAGCATGAGTCACGTTGCCTAGCAGCGACAGGGTCCACCACGGGGCATGATAACTCGTTCCATGCTTGATGGCAACGACGCGTATGAGGCGCGAATGGGGTCCTGTGTTATAGCCACCCACGCTGCATTCACCTGGTGCCATAGTTTATCTGTAGTGGTCCGCATTGGGTCAGACTGCTGCACCCGTCGTTTTACCATAGCCCACATATTTTCGATTGGCGATAAGTCTGGTTATCTGGCTGGCCAGAGCGAAAGGCTGACATCCTATGACACCAAGACGGCGCGTGTTCGTGCAGCAACATGTGATCGCTTATTGTCTTGCTGAAACATGGCGTCTGGGGTGTTGTGCAGAAAGGGTATGGCTACCGGTCGCACGATGCCATTCGCTTAGGTCACACTGGTCACACTGCCCTGGACATCCACCAACTGTGCTTTGTGGTTGTACCCAATAGCACCCCACACCATAAGGCCTCGAGTTGGCGCTGCATGTCTTGTGCAAATGCAGTCACTGCGATGCTGTTTCCGATGGCTGTGGCGAACGAAAATGGTGTCATCATTTTCAAACAAACAGAACCTGGATGCGTCCGAAAACACTATATGATACCATTCCTGTCCCCAGTTACGTCGTTCCATATAACATTGCCGTTGTTTCCACACATTCGTCAAACGTAAGCGAACAAGTGGACGACGCGCACGAAACCCATACCGTAACAAACGGCGACGGGCTGTCACCCTCATCATGTACGATGTGTTATACTGTTCAGCTTTTGCACCAGAACCGAGGAGTACGCGGATCTGTCCTGCAATGCCATTCGGATGAGGTCTCGATCTTCCGAGGGCGGGGGGGTGGGGGGGGGGGGGGTGGGGGAGGGGGGGGGGGGAGGAGGCGTGATCTGGGTGATGTAAGCAGTGAAACATTCTGGACACATCCGTTGCATTGCCGAAACACTTCGTACTACACAAGCTGCAGTTTCCCAGTAGGATGCATCACATTCATTCATGCCAATAATGCGCTCTCTGTCAAACTGACTGATTTGATGGTAGGTTCGGCCATACGTCTGCGAAGCGTCCTGCACGTCTGCCCAAGTTACGCTGATCCATCAACTTCGGTTTATAGCGACAACGAGAGCTGCAGTCCCATTTTACCAGTAGATGGTGTTGCACCGCGATATCGATGTTGACCTTGAACCCGCAGGCCGAAATAGTTCAAACGCCAATCATTACTGCAGAGCATGGTAATGTACATGTCGTGTGAATATGAACGTCCTATCTCTTGTCGTTCAATATGTTCTGTCACTTCTGAACATGAGTATACAACGTGCATCAATTACCTCTGTGGCTGCGCAGTCGATCTACGACTTAATATTGATGTATCACTTCGAGCTGCACTGTCGCAACGTCTTTGTATATGTATTGCAGAAAGCGCCGAATTCCATGACTTTGTTAGTCAGATTCGGCATGAGGAGCGTCTAGATTCCGTCTTTTATCACCGAGTCCCAGAAAGATAGTATAGACGCTAAAATTCCGACTTTTCGTACAACATAGAGTGACCAGTATCAGAACAGTGTTCTGCCACAGCCACTTTGTTTGGTTGTAAAAATAGGACGGATCCTCAGTATGCACCAAGTAAAAACGCAGAGCTAAATTTTCACTCTGCAGTGGAGTGTGCGCTGATATGAGACTCGAACTCGGAAGTTTGGAAGGTAGGAAAAGAGGTACTGGCTTAACCAAAGCTGTCAGGATGGGTCGTGAGTCGTGCTTAGTGAGCTCAGTCAATAGAACTTTTGCTCTAGAAAGACAAATGTCCCGAGTTCGAATCTCGGTCCGGCTCACAGTTTCAATCTGCCAGCAAGTTTCACACAGTAAAAGTGATTTTTCGTCCTTCACCGAAAACAGCAGCACTCTTCGGTTCCGTTAAAAATGATGTGATGCTCCGAAAGACTGGGGTTTACAAGATCCCGTGCGATTGTGGTCTCTCACATGAGAGCTATCCGGAAGGAAAGGTCCGATCGGGCGCCAAATGGAAACGACGGTTGAAGCTTTGCACAGATGTTTTGCGCAGTCAAGTTGGTCTTTTCAGTTCTGAGCGCCCTGAAAAACACATAAAGGTCCTAGCGAATAGTGTCCCCCGCCAAGTATGAGGGCCTGGTGAGAGATTTCGCCCAACGTCATGCAGCCCGCATAACATAACTGTCAAGCCTTTCCTCGTCATGACAGTTCTCGGTCGCAATCTCAAGGGGCAAAGAAGATGCGTTTTCGATAGTAAGTGTGTGATAACCCACAGTACAGCCAATAATTGGCTCTCTCTGATTTTCATCTCTGCTCATATGAACCACTGGCTACGAAGACGTTTCGACACAGACAACGAGCTGAAGACCAGCGTAGAGTATTTGCGGAAAGGACAGCCGGCTTACTTGCTATGACAAGGATGTTGGAAAGGTGCTCCAACGCTAGAACAGATATCTAAGTCGGAGCAGCTGGAAAGTGTAGCCTAATATTTCAAGTAAAACATTTTTGTTTTTCAGAGTAGATTTCATATCGCCACCTATCGGCTCTTACTTTCCGAATAGCCTTCGTACATCGGACGACCGATTCGTAAAGTCCACGACAAATGAAAGGAACACCGCAGGTACATCCGCCGTTTACAGCCAAATAAATCGGCTGTGACAAAACATTCCATTGATACTGGCCACTCTATGTTGTACAAAATTTTAGGCTCTGTTCATCTTTCTGGGACTCGGTGGTGAAAGAGGCAATTTAAATTCGCATGGCGACGAATTTAATTAATATAGCGGCTTCAGCTTGGATGTCATGGAATCCGGCGCTCTCTGTAAATAAAGCTTACAAAGACTTTGCGACGGTGAAGCTCACAGTGATATATGGACATGACTGTCCAACCACAGATATAACGCACATTGTACTTCTTTGGCGCTGATTAGCGTCTCTGGCGCTGGTGTATCTGTGGCAGCATGCGTAGTAACGCATTCCGTGAGTTTAAAAGGACGGCCTGAGTGCTGCAGCGTCAGGTTTTTGGCCGTCCTCTCAATCCGACTCTGGGGTCTGGGTGTTGTGCTGTCCTCGCCATCATTTCATCATCACTACCACCCAAGTTGCTTAATGTGGCGTCAACTGAAAAGCCCTGCTACTCGGCGGCCCAACTTCCCCATGTGAGGACTCCCGGCCATCAGTGCCGTACGATCATTTGATTTCAGACTTTCAGTTCACTCTGAAGATGGCTGAACAACATACAGCCGAAATACTAGTAGAAGAAGAAGTTGAATTTATGCAGCTACACACCCCATATTTACTGGAGCATAGCATGTAGGCCGGCCGCTGTGGCCGAGCTGTTCTAGGCGCTTCAGTCCGGAACCGCACTGCTGCTAAAGTCGCAGGTTCGAATCCTGCCTCGGGCATGGATGTGTGTGATGTCCTTAGGTCAGTCAGGTTTAAGTAGTTCTAAGTCTAGGGGACTGATGACCTCGGATGTTAAGTCCCATAGTGCTTAGAGCCATTTGAACCATAGCATGTGGTAGCCACAGCGTCCAACCTGATTGGATGTGTGCAGGAAAGACGCGTTCATACAGTCGGATGTTTGCAGGTATGATACACACAAATATTCATGGCTGAGGTTACGAGAACCTGTCCCATGATATGGGAGACCCTTTACAGCGTCACTTTACAAACTTCGTTTTCACCTCACACCGGATTATGCGCGCCTATTTTGTGTGTGCAAGTAGGGTAACTTTGAATCTCTTTATCTCGGAAACGGATAAACGTATCAAGAATGTTTTCGCTATCGGAATCTTAGAAATATATTGTAAAAATTTCAGCCAGTTACTGTGCGTAGTCGTCTAGGAATCAACGGCTCTGTTTTGGTAAATTAGTGGTGCCTCCATAAGCCTCTTAAGGTCCACGATAGACCATATCTATATCTACATTTACATCCACATTTACATCGGTACTCCGTAGATCACACTTACGGCCTGGCCGAGGATTCATCGAATCACCATCACAATAATTCTCTGTTATTCTGCTCTCGAACAGCGACTGGAAATAACGAGAACACACATCTTCGCGTGTGAGGTCTGATTTCCCTTATTTTATTGTAATGATCGTTTCTCTCTCAAACCTCGCCCTATGGGGAGAGAAGGAGAGTTTTAGTTTTAACGAATCAAAATTTATAAAGTAAATAAGTATTTTTTATTTATCCGTAACCATTTTCCACGCAAAAATGAGAACATGGATTTTCTTGAATTACATCGCAAACTACCAAGAATCAAAACAAATGTTTAAGACAAAATGTACGTAGTTTTTCATGTACAATCTGATTCTGCAGTAAAAAATGCGGGTTCCCATTTGAAATTTTAAGGCTGCCTTCTGCCCCACCCCAAGAGGCTGGGGTGGCCGGCTAATTTTAGCAACAGCAGATGTCCCCCTCGAAAATAATCAATTTTTGATTCTACGCATTTTTTCGTGTGAAGCTTATTTTTCGAGTTATTCTAGTTTGACAACTTAAAATTTACACCTTGTATAGATTGAGCCGAAACGTGATATATTACAACTTATATATCTGGAAATAAGACAAAGATAATGACTTCCAATGAAAAGAATCCAGTCAGCTCCCAAAAAATAATAAATGAGCAAATTTTAGAACAGGTATCATACTGCAGTAATCTAGCATGTGATATTAGTTTTAACTGTGACAAAGACATTGAAAATAAGGTTAATAAATATCAAGTTATCTGCGGAAGAACTGGTTGAACTTGGAGAAAAGATACAAGGAAAGAAACACAAATGAGATTCTATAATGTTACGTCTCTACCTACTCTTGAATATGGTTCTGAATCATGGAAAGTAGGAAAAAAGAAAAATAACGTACATAGGCAGCAGAGATGAAACTCACATGTAAGAGCCTGTAATAAAATAAGAAACGGAACTATAAGATCAGACTGAAAAAAGTTTTCAGTTAATTACAAGATAGAAGAGTATACACTGACTGAACAAAATTCGCAGCATCAAAAATAATTGATGTAGAGCAATGAAATTTCGGGAGTACATTTGTCTACCTATTATATTTAAGTGATTAACTTGCAAGATCACAGGTTAATGTAAGTGCGAGATAAGCCATTGCAAATTTGAAATGATGGTGCACTAACAACCGGTGTTACCGGAAGAATGTTGAATGCAAGCATGCAAACGTGCATGCATTCTGTTTTACGGGTACCGCATGTCAGTTTGTGTGATGGAGTTCCATGTCTGTTGCACTTGGGTTGTCATACAGGGATTGTTAATGCTTTTTGTGGATGACTCAGGAGTTGTCATCCGATGATGTCCCATATGTGAACGAGCAGATCAAGACAACATATCGACGCTCTGTAGAGCTCGTTGGATTATAACCTGGGAGAGCTTTATCCTGCTGGAAAAACACCCCCTGGAATGCTGTTCATGAAATAGTCACAACAGGTCGAATCACCATATTGACGTACACATTTGCAGTCAGTGTGTGTGGAATAATCACGGGAATAATCCAGTTGAAACTTCCTGGCAGATTAAAACTGTGTGCCGGACCGAGACTCGAACTCGGGACCTTTGCCTTTCGCGGGCAAGTGCTCTACCATCTCCAACTGCTCTACCATCTCTCATAGTCCAGTTGTCATACGAAATCGCTGCCCAGACCGCAACTCCAGAGATAGATCCATTGTGTCTAGCACACTAGTTGGCTGCAGGCGCTCATCTGACCTTCTATTAACCAACATATGGCCATCACGGCACCGAGGCAGAACCAGCTATCATCAGAAAATACAACAGAAAAGCATATCAGACTTGCACAGTACCTTTCAACGAGCTCTCGTTTGACTCCAGCAGTGATTTGAGGCTTGTAGAATACACGCTACAGGGCATCAAGCTCGGAGCTGTCCTTGAAGTAACCGATTTGGAACAGTCTGCTTTGTCACTGTAGTGCCAACAATGGCTCGAATTGCTGCTGCAGATTCAGTATGATGCCTCAGAACCATACGCCAAACACGATGGCCTTCCCTCTCGGTAATGTCACGTGGTCGTCCGGGGCCCGGTCTTTTTGCGACCGTACATTCTCGTGACACTGTTGCTACCAGTCATGTACAGTGTCCATATTCCTGACAGGTCTTCCTGCATTATCGCAGAAGGAACACCCAGATTCTCGTAGCCCCGTTACCCGACTTCGTTCCAACTCAGATTGTCGCCTTAAAGGCATTCTTCGCTAACATAAACTCACTACGTCCGATCTCAAAGGCATCTAATGCTCGCGACTTTTACACTACGTATTTAAAACAAACCTCATTTGCATCCTCATAGTGGCGCTACTAGCACGCCTACCAACCTCCGTTTATGTCGCACAACTCCTTCTTGGTGCTGTGACTCTTTTTCCGTCAGTGCAGATTGAAATGGAAGGATCATGTTGACAAATAGACTGCGAAAAAAGGAATGGCAAGACGGCTTTGCCGCAGTGGTAACATTGGTGCCCGTCAGGTCACCAAAGTTAAGCACTGGCGGGCTAAGCTAACACTTGGATGGCTAACAATCCCGTCTGCCGAGCGCTGTTGGCAAGCGGGGCTGCGCTCAGCCCTTGTGAGACAAACTGAGGAGCGACTTGATTAAGAAGTGATGCCTTCGGTCTCGTTAACTGCCATACGGCCGCGAGAGTGGTGTGCCGACCACACACACCTCCGTATCCGCAGCCAGTGACGCCTGTGGGCTGAGGGTAACACGGCGGCTGGTCTGTACCTTTGGGCCTTCACTGCCTGTTTGGTCGGAGTTTAGTTTTAAACAAACAGATAATGAATTATAGGCCGACTGGAAGGCAAGAACTAGGTAGCCCTCGTAAGAGATGGATGGAACGATGGATGATAGACACTGGAACGGGTGACTACAACACCTTATCCTTGAATGGAGAGGACGACGATTATAAAAGGAAAGAGTCCGCTTGGATGTTGTAGCTACCTGCATAGACCGCCAAAATGTTAAGTAGTTTATTATACAGGGTGGTCCATTGATAGTGACCGGGCCAAATATCTCACCAAATAAGTATAAAACGAAAAACCTGCAAAGGACGAAACTCGTCTAGTTTGAAGGGGGAAACCAGATGGCGCTATGGTTGGCGCGCTAGATGGCGCTGCCAAAGGTCAAAAGGATATCAACTGCGTTTTTTAAATATGAACCCCCATTTTTATTACATGTTCGTGTAGTACGCAAATAACTATGAATGTTTTAGTTGAACCACTTTTTTCGCTTTGTGATAGATGGCGCTGTAATAGTCACAAACGCATAAGTACGTCGTATCACGTAACACTCCGCTAGTGCGGACGGTATTTGCTTCGTGATACATTACCCCTGTTAAAATGGACCAATTACCAATTGCGGAAAAGGTCGATATCGTGTTGATGTACGGCTATTGTGATCAAAATGCCCAGCGGGTGTGCTATGTATGCTGCTCGGTATCCTGGACATCATCCAAATGTCCGGACCGTTCGCCCGATTGTTACGTTATTTAAGGAAACAGGAAGTGTTGAGCCACACGTGAAACGTCAACCACGACCTGCAACAAATGATGATGGCCAAGTAGGTGTTTTAGCTGCTGCAGTGGCTAATCCGCACATCAATAGCAGACAAATTGCGCGAGAATCGGGAATGTCAAAAACATCCGTGTTGAGAATGCTACATCAACATCGACTGCACCCGTACCGGATTTCTATGCACCAGGAATTGCATGGCGACGACTTGGAACGTCGTATACAGTTCTGCCACTGGGCACAAGATAAATTACGGGACGATGACAGATTTTTCGCATGCGTTCTATTAAGCGACGAGATGTCATTCACCAACAGCGGTAACGTAAACCGGCATAATATGCACTACTGGGCAACGGAAAATCCACGATGGCTGCGACAAGTGGAACATCAGCGACCTTGCCGTGTTAATGTTTGTTGCGGCATTATGGGAGGAAGGATAATTGGCCCCCATTTTATCGATGGCAATCTAAATGGTGCAATGTATGCTGATTTCCGACGTAATGTTCTACCTATGTAACTGCCGGCCGAAGTGGCCGAGCGGTTCTAGGCGCTACAGTCTGGACTCGCGCGACCGCTACGGTCGCAAGTTCGAATCCTGTCTCGGGCATGGATGTGTGTAATGTCCTTAGATTAGTTAGGTTTAAGTAGTTCTAAGTTCTAGGCGACTGATGACCTCAGATGTTAAGCGTCTTAGTGCTCAGAGCCATTTGAACCATTTGAACACTTGTCTCTACGAGATTTTTCACTGCATGACAGAATGGCGCTGTACGTCCAACGTCATGGATATCCGGCACACAGCTCGCGTGCGATTGAAGCAGTATTGAATAGCATATTTCATGAGAGGTGGATTGGTCGTCGAAGCACCATACCATGGCCTGCACGTTCACCGGATCTGAAGTCCCCGGATTTCTTTCTGTGGGGAAAGTTGAAGGATATTTGCTATCGTGATCCACCGACAACATGCGTCAGAGCATTGTTAATGAATGTGCGAACATTACGGAAGGCGAACTACTCGCTGTTGAGAGGAATGTCGTTACACGTATTGCCAAATGCATTGAGGTTGACGGACATCATTTTGAGCATTTATTGCATTAATGTGGTATTTACAGGTAATCACGCTGTAACAGCATGCGTTCTCAGGAGTGATAAGTTCACAAAGGTACGTGTATCACATTGGAACAACGGAAATAAAATGTTCAAACAACCTACGTTCTGTATTGTAATTTAACAACCTACATGTTACCAACTGAAACTTCCTGGCAGATTAAAACTGTGTGCCGGACCGAGACTCGAACTCGGGACCTTTGCCTTTCGCGGGCAAGTGCTCTAGCATCTGAGCTACCCAAGCACGACTCACGCCCCGTCCTCACAGCTTCACTTCTGCCAGTTTTAATCTGCTAGGAAGTTCCATATCAGCGCACACTCCGCTGCAGAGTGAAAATCTCACTATGTTATCAACTGTTCGTCTAAAATTGTGAGCCATATGTTCGTGACTATTACAGCGCCATCTATCACAAAGCGAAAAAAGTGGTCCAACTAAAACATTCATATTTCTTTACGTACTACACGAATATGTAATAAAAAATGGGGCTTCCCATTTTTAAAAAAAAACGCTGTTGATATCCGTTTGACCGATGGCAGCGCCATCTAGCGGACCAACCATAGCGCCATCTGGTTTCCCCCTTCGAGCTAGACAAGTTTCGTCTTTGTAGTTTTTTCGTTTGATCCTTATTTCGTGAGATATTTGGCCCGGTCACGATCAATAGACCACCCTGTGTAGTGGCGCTGTTTGTGTGATTTCCGAGGATTTGTCGCAAGGAAAGGGTGAGAAGGAAGCGGTTGTTCGGAGCACGAGGCGTTCTTGCAAAGAGCGCGCCGCGCCATTGTACCAGCCAGGTGTGTCTGGACAATGGGTGTGGGACAGGAAGCGCGCCGATGAATGGCCGGCCGGCCATTGAGGCGGCGGCGCGGCGGGATCAGCTCAAGTGGGCATTTCCGCAGGTAGGCCGGGCCGCCTGTAAACAGATTAGCGGACCAAAAACCGGGCGCCCGCCGGCCGCCGGCGCGCCGTTTAGCGCGCTCCGCCGGGCCGCAGCAGCGCTGGGGCGGGTTATTAATGCCCGCCTGGATTACCCCCGGCAGGTGTTATTAATGCGGGCAGATTAGCGCCGTCTGGACGACGTCGCCGGCTCCCAAGGCGGAGGGGATCTCGCGGGTCCAGCCACCGTCTGAATGGGGAAGGCTCCAGCACAGTGGTCTCTCAGCGCGGGCGTTATACTGTAGAATGGACTTAGAGGCCCGGACGGGCATTCCATAACGCCTGTCTGCACTTCTCGTGACAAACTGCAGACAGACTGCTTACCCCTGGCAGCTCCCACTACACTACTGGCCGTTAAAATTGCTGCACCAAGAAGAACTGCAGATAAAAATGGAAATGTCGTGTGGCTAGGGCCTCCCGTCGGGTAGACCGTTCGCACGGTGCAGGTCTTTCTATTTGACTCCACTTCGGCGACCTGCGCGTCGATGGGGATGAAATGATGATGATTAGGACAACACAACACCCGGTCCCTGAGCGGAGAAAATTTCCGACCCAGCCGGGAATCGAACCCGGGCCCTTAGGGTCGACAGTCTGTCACGCTGACCACTCAGCTACCAGGGCGGACAACTGCAGATGATAAACGGGTACTCATTGGACAAATATATTATACTAGAACTGACATGTGATTACATTTTCACGCAATTTGGGTGCATAGATCCTGACAAATCAGTACCCAGAACAACCACTTCTGGCCGTAATAACGGCCTTGATATGCCTGGGCATTGGGTCAAACAGAGTTTGGATGGCGTGTACAGGTACAGCTGCCCATGCAGCTTCAACACGATACCACAGTTCATCAAGAGTAGTGACTGGCGTATTGTGACGAGCCAGTTGCTCGGCCACCATTGTCCAGACGCTTTCAATTGGTGGGAGATCGGGAGAATGTGCTGGCCAGGGCAGCAGTCGAACATTTTCTGTATCCAGAAAGGCCCATACAGGACCTGCAACATGCGGTCGTGCATTATCCTGCTGAAATGTAGGGTTTCGCAGGGATCAAATGAAGGGTAGAGCCACGAGTCGTAACACATCTGAAGCGTACCGTCCACTGTTCAAAGTGTCGTCAATGCGAACAAGTGGTGACCGAGACGTGTAACCAACGGCACCCCATACCATCTCGCCGGGTGATACGCCAGTATGGCGATGACGAATACACGCTTCCAATGTGCGTTCACCGCGATGTCGCCAAACACGGATGCGACCATCATTATGCTGTAAACAGAACCTGGATTCATCCGAAAAAATTACGTTTTGCCATTCGTGCACCCAGGTTCGTCGTTGAGTACACCATCGCAGGCGCTCCTGTCTGTGATGCAGCGTCAAGGGTAACCGCAGCCATGGTCTTCGAGTGATAGTCCATGCTGCTGAAAACGTCGTCGAACTGTTTGTGCAGATGGTTGTTGTCTTGCGAACGTCCCCTTCTGTTGACTCAGAAATCGAGACGTGGCTGCACGATCCGTTACACCCATGCGGATGCCTGTCATCTCGACTGATACGAGGCCGTTGGGATCCAACACGGCGTTCCGTATTACCCTCCTGAACCCACCGATTCCATATTCTGCTAACAGTCATTGGATCTCGACCAACGCGTGCAGCAATGTCGCCATACGATAAACCGCGAGTCGCGATAGGCTACAATCCGACCTTTAGCAAAGTCGGAAACGTGATGGTACCCGTTTCTCCTCCTTACACGAGGCTTCACAACAACGTTTCACCAGGCAACGCCGGTCAGCTGCTATTTGTGTATGAGAAATCGCTTGGAAACTTTCCTCATGTCAGCACGCTGTAAATGTCGCCACCGGCGCCAACCTCGTGCGAATGCTCTGATAAGCTAATCATTTGCATATCACAGCATCTCCTTCCTGTCGGTTAAATTTCGCGTCTGTAGCACGTCATCTTCGTGGTGTAGCAATTTTAATGGCCAGTAGTGTAACTGGTTCGCGAGTTACTTCCTGTTTACATTATTATTTTGTAGGATATAAGTTCCGCTTTTTTGGAGACACTGTTTTTTTTTTTCTTTTTACCGAAACATTTTTCAGCATCTCTGTGCAATCACCAGTAGGTTTTGTTAACTGAAAACTGTAAAAAGAGAACATATTGTAGACTGTAACTGAACTAATAAAGCGAGGCCTAAAGAAAGTTTTTGTTCGTTTTTCTTCTTACCGTGGTTTTACATTATATGGTTTGCGGGACGTGACTTTGGCGTGTCAAAATGTTCTGACAAGATACTCAGAACACCTCAGAGCCCTAAAAAGTAACAGCACCAATATAACATTTGTTGACCACCTAATAGCCCATAATCACCACCCAACTACAATAGCAACAGATTTAAAGATGCTGAAATCCAGCCACAGCCTATGCCACAAACTGACAATACTTCTTAAGTTAACACAAACAACTAAAGGAGCTTTCATTAAAAAAAAATTATGCTTGATCTTTGTATATCATATATACTCAACCCACCACCTCACGTAATTAGTGGGTCCTTAAATGTCCTTAAAAGCTGTCATCAAGGCTAAGAGTGGGCCAACGCCATATTGAATTCCAGCATTACCGATGGAGGGCGCCACGAAATTGTAAGTCATTTTCAACCAGGTGTCCAGATACTTTTGTTCATATAGCGTATGTTGAGAAAGTCTTCGACTTGAAGTTTATTATTGCACTCTTGTGTCTCACCTGTATTACTAAACACGAAAGTGATACACTACCTTATTATGATTTTCAGCTTACTAACCGATTTTAAGATGTTTATACCTTGTCACTAATCGTCTGGCACACTCACAACAAGTGAATATAAAACAAGCAATGTATACTGTCTCACATTTCAATGGAACATAAAGTCAGAGATTTTTCTGTCCCATGCCTGAGGCGTGGAGAAGCCACGTCGTCGGACCTGTCCAGTCTCCTGACAAACAGATGTTTCATAATTAAAGTTTAATGTACATTTGCGATCACTCATCACAGATCTAATGATATGTGTCACGGGTTGATAAAGTTGTCAATCCGAAAGCCGATAAAGTTAATTGATGGTTGAATAATGTTAAATCAGTATTCCCCAACCATCTGAGACCATCGATGGCTTGTCTCAATAGAGAATTGTCTATTGACAGGGGTGAAAAAAATTCAGGACCACAAATTAATAGTTGTTAATAATTTGCAACAGGTTCTGAGCCATTACTTTGAATTTGAAGCTACCTACCTAGGCGTGCAAGGGCACCTGACTTTCTCTCCTTGCGCCAGTCCAGACTCCCCTTATCCACAGCTGGCAGGCCAGGCTCTCACTGTCCAGAACAGATTGGAACCGTCACCCCATTTGGGTTGATTACTGGAACCTCTGCCTGCCGGCGGACGCCTACTCGGTGAAGTGTCTGAATATACAAAAGTGCCGGGAAACGTTCTCAGCACCCTATTTCGTTGAAGTTCTTAGTCGGTTCAAACACTGTGATGTCAGTTGCACGGCATATGCCGCGATTTTCAGTGTCATTCCCGTTTCATCCGTTTCTTGTTGCAGTGGACCGAGTTGTCCTTCTCAGTACCACAGTTTTAGCCGCTCGGTTGGCCGTGCGGTCTAACGCACGGCTTTCCGGGCGGGAAGGATCGCCTGGACCCCGGTACGAATCCTCCCGGCGGATATGTGTCGAGGTCCGGTGAACCGGTCAGTCTGTGGATGGTTTTTAGGCGGTTTTCCATCTGCCTCGGCGAATGCAGGCTGGTTTCCCTTATTCCGCCTCAGTTACACTATGTCGGCGATTGTTGGGCAAACAAGTTCTCCGCGTACGGGTACACCACCATTGCTCTACCGCGCAAACATAGGGGCTACATTCATCTGATGTGAGACGTTCCCTGGGGGGGTCCACCGGGGGCCGAACCGCACAATAACCCTGGGTTCGTTGTGGGGCGGCGGAGAGGTGAAGTGGAGTGCGGTAGTCGTCGTGGGGTTGCGGACCACTGCGGCTGCGGCGGGGACGGAGCCTCTCCGTCGTTTCTAGATCCCCGGTTAATATACAATATCACAGTTGTTGTTTTTCTTTTCTTTTTTTTTTTTCAATAGAATACTCGCGTTAATTTCGATGGCAGTTTCCAAGAGTAGAAACCGTTCGTATCTTCATTGACGAGCATGACGATTTTTTTCATGCTAACGTGATAAGCTCGATCATGCTGACGCTGTCCAGGCTTTCTTTCAAATACAGGTCTTACCACTATTAACTGTTTCCTGTTTGATTACAAGTTCTAGGATTTCTCCGCTATTCTTGGTTAGCACACGCTCTCAAAGGGTCTGGACAAGTTGTTCGTATTTAATTTTCCACGTTCAGCGCATATATATTCATTCGTCTGGACCTGCAGCAAAACGTTGCCCTGCCAGATTATTTCGTTAATTGGGAGTTGATCGATCCCTTGTAGAACGAAACATCTTACCTCAGGTTTCATGAGTTTTATAGTGAATACATCTGAATCATTTACCAGATCGGTTTCTTTGGTAGTCTGTAGCATTGCCCTGTCAGCCCGTATCAGTATGCTTTCAATTAGCAATTGAAAACCGTGCTAGACGAGAAGCAGCCCGATGGCACAACAGTCGCGGGAACAAAAGATTGTTAGAGGGAGTGAATTCTGCTACTAAAAGAGAGTCAGTGGCAGACGGTTCAGTGACTCCGTTTCCTATCATATTTCGTTAAATTTGAGTAAACAAACAGCTACAAATAATCTTTACGTTTCTGTTTTATTTTACTCTCTTCCTGCGTATAGATACCGTGGTAATAGTTGATAACCGAAGGCACTTGTAACTATAAAACAAATATAGACAGCATTATGTCATGCAGTTACAGAAAAAAACGACATGAAAGCCTAGTTGATGTGAATTAGTTTTTGTGCAGAGCAAAATCGGTTACTTGTTATTTCTTGGTTAGTCGGAGATACTACATCTGCATCTACGTCTACATCTATTTCATTACTCTGCTATTCACAATAAAGTGCCTTACAGGGGGTTCAATGAACCACCTTCAAGCTGTCTCTCTACCGTTCCACTCTCGAACGGCGCGCGGGAGAAACGAGCACTTAAATTTTTCTGTGCGAGCCATTATTTCCCTGATTTTATCGTGATGATCCTTTCTCCGTATGTAGGTGAGTGCCAACAGAATTTTTTCACAATCGGAGGAGAAAACTGGTAATTGAAATTTCATGAGAAGATCCCGTTGCAACGGAAAGCACATTTGTTTTAATTATTGCCACTCCAATTCACGTATCGTGTCTGTGGCACTATCTCCCCTACTTCGCGATTTCGCGATAATACAAAACGAGTTGCCCTTCTTTGTAATTTTTCGATGTGATCCGTCAGCCCATCTGATGCGGATCCCACACCTCACAGCAATACTCCAGAATAGGGTGGACAAGCGTGGTGTAAGCAGTCTCTTTAGTAGACCTGTTGAACCTTCGAAGTGTTCTGCCAATGAATCGCAGTCTTTGGTTGGCTCTACCCACAACATTATCTGTGATCGTTACAATTTAGGTTATTTGTAATTATAACCCCTAAGTATTTAGTTGAATTTACAGCCGTTAGATTTGTGTGACTTACCGATTAATCGAAATTTAGCGGATTTCTTTTAGTACTCAAGTGAATAACTTCACACTTTTCTTTATTCAAAGTCAATAGCAACTTTTCGCAGCATACAGATATCTCACCTAAATCATTTTGCAGTTCGTTTTGGTCATCTGATGACTTTACAAGACGGTAAATGACAGCATCATCTGCAAACAATTGAAGACGGATATTGAGATTGTCTCCTATGTCGTTAATATAGATCTGGAACAATGGAGGGCCTATAACACTTCCTTGGCGAACGCCGGATATTACTTCTATTTTACTTGATCACTTTTCGTCTATTACTGCGAACTTTGACCTTTCTGACAGGGAGTAACGAATCCAGTCGCCTAACTGAGGCGATATTTCGTAGGCACGCAGTTTGGTTAAAAGACGCTTATGAGGAACGGTGTCGAAAGCCTTCTGGAAATCTAAAAATGTGGAATTAATTTGACACCCCTGTCTATAGCACTCATTACTTCTTGAGTATAAAGGGCTAGCTGTGTTTCGCAAGAACGATATTTTCTGAATCCGTGCTGACTACGTGTTGCAGAAATATGTCAATGACAGTCGCCAGCCACGAACATGGTTCAAATGGGTCTGAGCACTACGGGACTTGAGGAGGAGGAGGAGGTTAGTGTTTAACGTCCCGTCGACAACGAGGTCATTAGAGACGGAGCGCAAGCTCGGGTGAGGGAAGGATGGGGAAGGAAATCGGCCGTGCCCTTTCAAAGGAACCATCCCGGCATTTGCCTGAAGCGATTTAGGGAAATCACGGAAAACCTAAATCAGGATGGCCGGAGACGGGATTGAACCGTCGTCCTCCCGAATGCGAGTCCAGTGTGCTAACCACTGCGCCACCTCGCTCGGTCTACGGGACTTGACATCTGAGGTCATCAGTCCCCTAGAATTTTGAACTACTTAAACCTAACTAACCTAAGGACGTTACACACAGCCATGCCCGCTGCAGGATTCGAACCTGCGACCGTAGCGGTCGTGGGGTTCCAGACTGAAGCGCCTAGAACCGCTCGGCCACAGCGGCCGGCTATACCGTAGTAACAAAATAGTACAAACACCGCTGTCTACGCAACACTTTGAACTGGCTTCTTGTAATGACCGCATCAGCGCCGATGATGCGTCATGCTTAAACGCGCAGAATGCAGTATAACGCTGTCTTTGTTATCACCTGTGACTGACAGACTTTTGTTTGATTTAGAAAAGGCATGGAGAAGCCACAACTGCAGGCCTGTCCAGTCTCCTGACGATGAGAGACTCGATAATTAAAATTTAATTTGTATTTTCAGTTACAGATTCAGACTGCTACTGAAATTACGAATCAAATGATGTCAGCCAGGGTTGATCGAGTTACTAATTCGAAAGTCAATAAAATTAATTAACTAATAAATGTGATTATTACATCAATTTTACCCCGAAAACCTGAGACCACCGATGGGCAACCTGAATAGGGAACTGTCGGCTTTTGGAGGTGGAGAAATTTTAAGAACCACACTTTAATTGTTGTGAATTATGGACAAGAAGGTGCAAGTCTGCTGGAATTCCGAGACATAACTGGGAATTTCGATCTACAGCTACCTGAGAGAATCTGGGTAGAAGACTTTACCACCATGGGAGAATTGGCACCACTTCAGTCTTACCAACCCCTGAGCTGAGAGGTCGGGCTGTCACTCACCGGAACAGATAGTGACCGCAGCCGCTGTTCGGTTGGCTGCGGAAACTTCTTTCCGCTGACTGGCGCCCACTGGGGAGGGGCGTCCGAAATGACGACCCAGTATGGCCTCTGATTATCGTATGACAGAGAAACTTTATAGGTATTCTAACTTGTTAATGCGTGGCCTATTTACGATGGAAAAAAATAGTCCCGATTTGGTGACAAGGTGCAAATCTGTCGCTATGAATACAAGGAAGAGGCATAAAGATCTTTCTACATGTAATGGATAAGGAACGGGACGTGGGCAGAAAAGGTCAATCTAGTGAGGAAAGCATAGTGTTGATATTATTATAACCACCGCTTACACAATTTCGCCAACATGAGCACCGGAGACATCGACGAGATGCTGCATCCGTAAAACGACGTGATCAACAGCTGCTCGCAACAGTTACGGTGGAATCTGAGCAACGTGTTCCTGTATACTGGCCTTCAGATGAGGTAGAGTCTGAACTTCAGATGAGGCAGAGTTTGAACGTGTCCCTGGCAAACGCTTTCTTTAAATATCGTCAGAGCCCAAAGTCATGTGGATTCTCAGGTAATCTTGCATTCCACGCATGTAGAAATTCTGGAGACAACACGATCGTGAAAGGTTGCATAAAGCAGACCTTTCACTGGGTGAGCGACGTGAGGTGTTGCCCCATCTTGCGTGAAAACAGTGGTTCCCACACAGTTGTCCTCTTCCAAGGTAAGGACGTCTCGAAAACGTGCATACGTCACGGTACGCTTGACAGACCTTACCCTTAAAAAAATAAAAATAAAATAAAAAAATAAAAGAAAAGCAGAGCCAGAAAAACGGTGCTTGTGGATCCACACCACACAGGCACATACGGCGATGGCTCTTCGTGCACAACCCACTGTTTAACCGTACCCCAAATTCGGCAGTTTTGTGTACTAACTACGCCCTGTGGTGTAAAATGTGCCTCGTCACTCCTCAAAATATCAACTCCGAACCGTGCCGCAAGCCGAAGAGCAAATTCTGAACGTTGCTGCGGTTCATGACGTTTCAGTTGTTGCACCATCTGTATCTTGTGCGGGTACCAGTGTAAATAAGACCAAAACACTTTCCGTACTGTTGACTGGGGGATGGATAATTCTAGTGACCCTGCATGAGCACTACCAGTACCTGGGGCCCGTGCTGCATGGCGAGTTACGGCAACCTCGTCAGTAGCCTCCACACCTCCAAGTGTCACCCTAAGCTCACCCCTGTTTTCGGATTTCGTTAGCATCTTTCTTAAAGTACTTGACGACATCAGGCCCCTCCTCAAACCTTTCAGTCGGCGATACTCTCTCAATACTGCACTGTAACTGCTGCCGTTCACACAAAGCATCTTCATTAACAGCGCACTTTCTCTCTTCTCGGTGGCCATTTTGTTCACTCACGTTATGGAGTGTCAAATAACAACGTAGATTATGTGTAAACATATAGCGTCGTAAGAGTGGAACTGCCAAACTACTGTCACACCGCAATTAAAGCTCGCGGGGGTCCCACACGTTATTAGGCAGGTGTACCATTTTCTTTGGCTCTTCAGTGTAAATGTAATTGTGAGGATAGTTAAAGTGTTGTTGGAACACTGTTACTTTACGAGTGTTGAGGGAATCAGCTGTCTACCGCGTAGCAACAGCGGCCGGTGCCCACACGGGCGCAAGGGCCTCGAAGCCCGACCCACGCCGTCGGCGGCTGCGCAAACCTGCGAGGCAGCTGCCCACCCGTCCCCACTACGCATTTGGCGATCACGTTAACCTGTTGCCTCGGCTGCATTTCTCGGCCCTGTGACAAGGCCACGCTTGCGTGCCAGCTGTTAACCCAGCGACTGAGTCACCGGGCGTTTGTAGCGCACACAAAAGAAAGAGAAATTTTTTTTTTTGAAACTTCCTGGCAGATTAAAACTGTGTGCACCGACCGAGACTCGAACTCGAACTCCGCAATATCCTTTCTTTCAGGAGTGCTAGTTCTGCAAGATTCGCAGGAGAGCTTCTGCAAAGTTTGGAAGGTAGGAGACGAGATACTGCCAGAAGTAAAGGTCCCGAGTTCGAGTCTCGGTCGGTGCACACAGTTTTAATCTACCTGGAAGTTTCATATCAGCGCACACTCCGCTGCAGAGTGAAAATCTCATTCTGGAAATTTTTTTTTGTTTTAACGACCCATCAACATCGACATCATTAGTGACGGGTGCGCATATAACTTCACCCCCGTACTTCTGTACAAAACCTAGTATTCTTCATCTAACTATCTAACATATATGATTTAACTGATTGAATATTAAATGCTTTGAATAGGGGAACATCACTCACTTTGATATTTTGTGATCTCTCAAAGGCTTTTGACTGTGAATCATGAAATTCTTCTAGATAAGCTTAAGTATTGTGGTATCCGTGTGACAGTGTACAAATGTAATAATTCATATTTATCTGGAGGAATGAAGAAGGTTGAAATCATTGCAGATATGAAATTTACTGGCAGATTAAAAGCTAAAGGCTAACGGTGTAAGCTACATGAAGCTTTTTGGGAATGATGTTGTTTTATACAGATCAGTCTTAACCCGCACTGGATTAGCCGAGCGGTCTAGGGCGCTACAGTCATGGACTGTGCGGCTGGTCCCGGCGGAGGTTCGAGTCCTCCCTCGGGCATGGGTGTGTGTGTCTGTCCTTAGGATAATTTAGGTTAAGTAGTGTGTAAGCTTAGGGACTGATGATCTTAGCAGCTAAGTCCCATAAGATTTCACACACTTTTTTTTTTTTTTTTTTTTCAGTGTTAATCCTGGAGAATTGTAGCGAAATGAAGGTAGGCTGCACACGATGATGTACAGATTGGCAGTTGACCCTCAACACGTACATATTTAACTCAATGTGCTTAAAAGAGACGGAAAGTGACATAATGGTTGTTGTATGATGACATAATCGCCAAACAGTCACTATAACCAGTTATAGCAATTACACATGTAGGAGCATGCATAAGGAGTCATTTAAAGCAGAACGACCACAAAAAAGTAATTGTATGATAGACAGACTGCAGAGATCAATTGGAAGAATGTTCAGGAAATGAAGTCCACCCGTGAAGGACCGATACTGGAGGTGCTTCTCAGATGAGACACTTACCAGGCGGGTTCGATAGACGAAGTAGAGAACATCCAAAGAACAGCCCGGCGTTTTGTCACAAGTTCGCGTAATAAGCACGAAGATGCCCCTCCAACACCATTGTCGGATGCAGCAAAAGGGACGTTGTGTATTAAAGTGTGGTTTACTGCTAAATTATCGAGAGCAAAACGGTCAAGAGGAGTCACCACATTAAACTTACTCCTAAACCCATCTCGTGAAAAGACCACGGAGGTAAAATCAGAGAGATTCCAGTTCACATGGAGACTTACCAGTAATCTCCTTTCAGTTCACCATTAGCGATTGATACGGGAAAGGGCGAAAATGACAGAGGCGCATGAAATGGGGTTGGAACACTTGCACAGAGTGACATTTGCGCGGAGTGACACTTGCGTGGATTCCGGGGCTCTTGCCGGGCAAACAGGCTTTTCGCAGGTGCAGACAGGCCAAGAAGTCTAGCAGTTCAGCACAGCTGTTCGTGCGAGCTGGCTCGGGCTCACACCATGATGTGCTAGAGCAGAACACATTCTTCTGTGACATCGCATTTCCTCGTTTTCCTTATACACTGGAACGAGCCTGCAAACACTGAACTTGTTTCCACAAACATTGATTAAACTGATAAGTGCAACCAGCAACATCTGTTCCAGGAAAGAAATTGTTAGCTGCTTTTCCGATGACAATTTCGAAGTCGGTCACCAGAGATGCAGGGTTCCATCCAGGCACGTTAGCTCTAATAGCTTTAAAAAACGTTCATATGTTCCTCACTTTTTATTTGACAGCAAAGTGTAAGCACCTGTTTCCTCCCAAGAATTACTAAGCTCCAGGTGGAGTATAAACAACTGTTCATACTGATTGCTCGAACTTTTGAACGTTCCATCCACAAAGAATAATTCGCAGTTTGATATACACACCTTTCCCTTTTCGCCTGCAAACACCAACATTCTGTCCGCCTCCTTAGCTGGGTGGTAACGTGCTCGTCTTCCATAGAAGTGGGCTCGGGTTCAATTCCCTGCTGGATTGGAGATTTTCCCCGCTCGAGGACTGGGTGTCGTGTTGTTCTCGTCACCATTTCAAGTTACCCAATGTGGCTTCGACTGAAATAAGACTTGAACTTCTTAGACGAACTTATCCGGATTGATTCTGTCATGCAGTCCCCTGTTATCTTCTGCAAGTAAAAAGATTGATACCATTACTCATCAGTAATTATTTTCGTGGAGGAATATCGCTCGAGAATGGCTGGGGTCTTGTGTAGTTGCGATATCTTTTCGCCTAAAGCATATAACAATTGTTTCACACTTCTGTGTGATGGTAATGATCTTACTACGTCGTAGCCTCGACTGAAGAGCTGCCCTACTTCTTCAGCGTAAACTGATGAAACTGTAGCTTCTGTTTCTTTTGCCCGCTTCTTTGCGCTGACAAAACGTTTTCGCACTTCATTTGCTGCTTCACCTGGAATACAAACATGGGTACCTTCCCCTAAAACTGTGTTATTGGTCTTTCTTTGCATTTATTGTTTTTAAACGTTACACAAAGACAGTGAGTCACTCGTTGTTTGTTTGTGCAGCCTACCATATACCGACGCCCTTTGTAAATCAGTAAAGCATTCCATTTGGTGGCCTCGGTGAACTCCGTTATCTCAGCACTAGAACACGGAACACTACTTGTCAGTGGGAGGTGAGCTGCAGTACTGAACTCTGGGAGAAAGCCGTGCACACTACGAACTGGTGGCGGAGAGAGGGAACCTGGGGCAGGAGGAAATGGGATTTGGTCTTCCCCAGAATACGAGTACGTCGCAGGTAGCGGCGAACAGGCCAGTGTATGTTACTTCTGAGACACCCTGTCCACTACCTACAGTGTTCTCTGCTCCGTGCAAATGTCAACATATTCCCTCTCTGCACGAGAGTCACTCCGTGCAAGCGTCACAAACTCCATAAATATCGTTTGTCACAGTCCGTAAGGTGACTTGCAGAGTACAGATACTAAGTAGAGCAGAATAAAGGGAGGAATATGCTCTTCAAAAATGAATCCATCTTCTAGATCAGAATAATTCAGGTAGTACAACCGCCTTCAGGGGTAAAACCACTTACGTATCTATGGCTATTCCGTTGGGTGCTGCTTTCCGTACCGGTTCGTATGATGGAGGGCAATTTAAGACGACGAGCCACATCTCTCGTTCGTAATTTTCTTCGCTTTGTAAACGAAATTTGCTAGAATTTCGTTTCACTTCCACCTAACCACAACCTCGGAAATCGCGATATATTTGGGGAAAAAAAAGGAACGGCGAAACATTTGTGATAACCTAGATTGTAAGAGTGGGCCATCCTCATGTGGACAGTAACTGCACTTTAGCTCCTTAAAGGATGAATAACAGACATTACAGTCTCAAGAGCGTCGTCAAAAAATACTGATTTGGTGTGTGTGTGTATTACGTCTAACACATCTCACTGTCTATTCTTTCTTTGTGATTTTATTCTAGTGTCTAAGTGGAGTCCACAACTCAGTGCTACAAATACGATATGAGGATAAATATGGTTAAATATCGTCGGATTCAATTATCTACGGCCGGCCGAAGTGGCCGTGCGGTTGCAGGCGCTGCAGTCTGGAACCGCAAGACCGCTACGGTCGCAGGTTCGAATCCTGCCTCGGGCATGGATGTTTGTGATGTCATTAGGTTAGTTAGGTTTAACTAGTTCTAAGTTCTAGGGGACTTATGACCTTAGCAGTTGAGTCCCATAGTGCTCAGAGCCATTTTTTTCAATTCTCTACGCTCCCATAACCGATGTTTTAAGTTGTTTCCGCGCTTACCTCACAACCTTTCTCAAAACACTATCCACTCTGCTTATGCCACTGGTTACCCTCATCTATGCGAAATTACTAGATATATAACTAATGGAGTTACATTGCAATTAAAATCACTCAAGAATTTTTTTTTTACTTACCGAATAACGTTAATTTAATTTTGTCTGTGAGAATTACATAGGAACCCAACTAATCTTTGTCCCAGCTTATTAGTGGAACAGCTTCACAATAAGAACGAGACTTTTGCTCTGCAGTGGAGTGTGCGCTGGTATGAAACTCGAATTCGGACCTTTGCAGTTCGTGGCAAGTGCTCTACCAAATGAGCTATCCAACACGACTCACGACCCGTCCACACAGCTTCATTCTGCCAGTACCTCTTCTCCTACCTTCCAAACTTCACAGAAGCTCTCCTGTGAACCTTGCAGAACTAGCACTCCTGGTAGAGCACTTGACCGTGAAAGGCAAAGATGCCGAGTTCAAGTCTCGGTCTGACACTCAATTCTAATCGGCCAGGAATTTTCATACCAGCGCACACTCCACTGCAGAGTGAAAATCTTATTCTGGAAACATACCCCAGGCTGTGGCTAAGTCATGTCTCCACAATATCCTTCCTTCCAGGAGTGATAATTCTGCAAGGTTCGCAGAAGAACTTCTGTGAAGTTTGGAAGGTAGGAGACGAGGTGCTGGCAGAATTGAAGCTGTGTGGAGGGGTCTTGAGTCGTGCTTGGTTAGCTCTGTTGGTGGAGCACTTGCCTGCAAAAGGCAAAGATTCAGAGTTCGAGTCACGGTCTGGCATACAGTTTTAATCTGCCATGGAGTGTCAACTTCACAATTATAAGTGAAAAGCTCACTAAAGTGCATGTTCTAGAATATTCGATAATTTTCGCTAGACGGATTATGGCTTACATGGCCATCACTTGACTTTAACTGACTACTGTCACCAAAGAAGGAACACTATCGTCCGGCCGATGCGGCCGAGCGGTTCTAGGCGCTTCAGTTTGGAACCGCGCGACCACTTCGGTCGCAGGTTCGAATCCTGCCTCGGGCGGGGTTAGTTAGGTTTAAGTAGTTCTAAGTTCTAGGGGACTGATGACCTCAGATGTTAAGTCCCATAGAGCTCAGAGCCATTTGAACCATTTTGAACAGTATCGAGACGTTAGTACACATCAAGAATGATTTATTAATAGTAGTAAAAGAAATGCCTCCGAATTTCTTCTTCTGTTTTCAATAATGTTTAGGTACTGGGCTCTGAGCACTATGGGACTTAACATCTATGGTCATCAGTCCCCTAGAACTTAGAACTACTTAAACCTAACTAACCTAAGGACATCACACACATCCATGCCCGAGGCAAGATTCGAACCTGCGACCGTAGCAGTCGCGCGGCTCCGGACTGAGCGCCTAGAACCGCTAGACCACCGCGGCCGGCTTGTTTAGGTACTGCGTGCCACGTATATTCCTCGGTATACTTAATCACTTCGCTGACGCAAGTTGCAACCCTTTGTCGCTGAAGGGCTCCGAACTGTATAGGGTAACAAAGCGGTGTGCAACATCAATAGGTCGGCGGGTGAGAAACAGCGTGCTGTTATCGAATTTCTAACTGCAGAAAACGTGCCTCAAATCGAAATCCATAGAGGAATGAACGCCATGTTCGGTGATGATTATTTGGACGTCAGTGATGTGTGAGGTTGTGCCATCTCTGTTCGTAATGAAGGAAACGATAGCGCTAACCCCTCAAAGTGAGTCACAGAGCTAGAAATGGACGAGCGCGTACGGCAACCGAAAGGACTCATTCGAATTGGGCTGATGAAAAACTTACCTTCTGATGACATAGCGCTGTGATAAGTTGTGTCGTTTCTACCTGTGCGTATATTTGTTGTCAATGGAATATGTTTAAAATAAGAAAGATTTATGATCTCTTCCTTTTATTACTATCATTCAGATTGCACTGTAGTTATGTCACCAACTATCACCATACAATCTTTGCCTGATCGTTCTACCTTTTTTTTCACTCAGTAAAAAAAAAAACTTGCTGTCGCAGTTATAATCACATCTCGCTTCTGTTTTGCACTCGACCTGTACCGCCTTCCCCTGTCAATTAAACCATTGGTTCAATGTCTCCACAGCTTTCTGCTGCTGAGTGTACATCTTTCAGGTGACGCTCCTGGTACCATCCTGCCTCCAACCACGGCACTTGCCAGGTCTTGCTTTTTACACTGAGGCAACAAGTCATGGAAGAGCGATATGCACATATATAGATGGCGGTCGTATCGTATACACAAGGTATAAAAGGGTAGTGAGTGGAGCTCTCATTTGCCCTCAAGTAATTCAGATAAAAAGGTTTCCGACGCGATTATGGGCACATGACGGAATATAACATGATTTAACGAAGAATGGCAGGCAGTCGGAGCTAGACGCATGGGACATTCCATTTCAGAAACTTCTTGGGAATTCAGTATTCACAGATCCACAGCGACAGATCTGTGCCAAAATAAAAAAAAAATTCAGGCAACGCCATGGACAACACAGTGCCCAACGGCCTTCAGTTAACGACCAAGAGCAGCGGCGTTTGCGTAGAGTTGTTAGTGCTAACGGACAAGCAACACTGCGTGAATCAACAGCGGAAACGAACATATCCTTCAGGACAGTGCAGCGATAATTGGCGTTATTGGGCTATGGCAGCAGGCAACGAATGCGACTAACAACACAGCATCGCCTGTAGCGCCTCTCCTGAGCTCGTGACCGCGTCGGTTATACCTCAGATGAGGTCACGATTTCAGTTGGTAAGAGCTCATGGAAGGATACGAGTGTGGTACATATCCTAAGAAGCCACTGATCTGTCAACCCAGGTAGTACAGGCTGCAAGCGATCCGCATCAAACCAGTATGTACGCAATAACGAAAAATATAGTCAGAGGAGTCGAAATGGTGTACGTTACAGATAGGTTCGAGAAGGAAGGTAAGAACTACTACAGCCAATTCCTCCACAAAAGCAGTCTTCTGTCAGAGCACAGACATCCGAAGGAAGTTTTTCTTTCCAAGGAACAGAGCCCAAGAGACTGTAGTCAGGAGAAACTGTTGGAGCAGACTTATGTTGAATAATGTTGAATAAGACCAGTGGCAGTAATTCAAACCCTTTGGGCTTATTGTGCCACGCAATAGACAAAAAAGCATGGAAATAAAATACTTCGCTGCACACACAACGCTGCTGATTTTACAATCTGCATGTGAGCGACTGTAATGTGACTCCATGAATGGAAAATTTACAAATTTCTGTTAAGTTCTATGGGACCAAACTGCTGAGGTCATCGGTAGTAGTGGGGCAACAAGGACACTAGTGTATTTTGTTAGTGTGGGTTCCAAACATCAGGTGCAGGTATGCACTCAGGGGCAAACATATTGTTCTCATTTGACTAACAGGTACTCAACCTATTGGTCTCCTTTCATTGACAGGTACTTAACCTATTGTTTTCCTTTGATTGACAGGTACTTAACCTATTGTTGTGTTAAAAGGATCATTTCTTTTGATTCACATTCACTTAACCTATTGTTCCCCCTCCCCTTGCCCCCTCCCACTGCTGCAGGTAAATTTTCAGGTCTGAGTTATTGGAATAGTTCCCCAAACTCATCAATTTAATTGACTACTTAGTTAAATTGATCAATTAATTAACCTCTGACCCACTGGTAAATCCCCCTCTTCCCCTCCCCTCCTTTCCCCTAGAAAATGGTGGGAACATCAAGTTCCATCAGGACAATGCCACATACCATGGCTGCCTCCAATAACCTAACAAAATAGCAGGAAAAAGGGCATTTAGGCTATGTCCAATAACCAAAGTCATCCGAGCGCCACCTCTTCCTACGAATTGGCTGGAGAGGACTCAGCCTGTGCTGCATAGTATGGACATAAGTCTTTATTTTCAGTCTTTATTTAAGCAATTAGAGGCAGTATGTTCGGCCGAAGGTTCACAGTCCAACTGACCTAGTACAGTACTGCCACCAGAGGGCACTGTCATCCCTTCCATGATTTAATCCAAGATGGCGACTGGTGGTGGAGAGGAGGGATCTGATAACAGGAAATTCAATGGTATGTTGTTTATTTATGAAAAATTCTATTTAAAGGGGTTGGATTTCTCTTGCTCATCATTCTCAGCTGTTTGGAATCATGGTATGTTGTATTGTCCTGATGGAACTTGATCTTCCCACCATTTTGTAGGGGAGAGGAAGGGAGTGGAAGAAGGGGGATTTACCAGTGGGTGAGAGGTTAATTAACTGATCAATTTAACTAAGTAGTCAATTAAATTGATATGAGTGTGGGTAACTATTCCAATAACTCAGACCTGAAAGTTTACCTGTAGCAGTGTGAGGGGGCAAGGGGAGGGGGAGCAATAGGTTAAGTGAATGTGAATCAAAAGGAATGATCCTTTTAGCAGAACAATAGGTTAAGTACCTATCAATTGAAGGAGTACAATAGGCGAAGCACCTGTCAATCAAAGGAGAAAAATAGGTTACGTACCTGTCTATCAAAGGAGAACAATAGGTTGAGTACCTGTCAATCAAAGAGAACAGTAGGTTGAGTACCTGTTAATCAAAGGAGAACAATATTTTTGCCCCTGAGTGCATACCTGCACCTGATGTTGGGAACCCACACTAACAAAATGCGCTAGTGTCCTTGTTGCCGCACTACTACCGATGACCTCAGCAGTTTGGTCCCACAGAACGTAACAGAAATTTGTAAATTTTCCATCCATGGAGTCGCATTACAGTCATTCACATGCAGATTGTAAAATCAGCAGCGTTGTGTGTGCAGCGAAGTATTTTATTTCCGTGCTTTTTTGTCTACTGCGTGACACAATAAGCCCAAAGGGTTTAAATTACTGCCAGTGGTCTTATTCAACATGAGAATGCTCCAACAGTTCCTCCTGACTACAGTCGCGTGGGCTCTGTTCCTTGGATAGAAGAACTTCCTTCGGACATTTGTGCTCTGACACAAGACTGCTTTCGTGGAGGACTTGGCTATAGCAGTTCTTACCTTCCTTCTCGAACCTATCTGTAACGTACACCACTTTGACTCCTCTGATTTTATGTTTCGTTATTGCGGATATACTGGTTTGATGCGGTTCTCTTTCAGCGTGCCATGTAACCCCTTGATCATTATTGTGGCTCGCCATATCACTGACGACCTGATACAGGCCACCCAAAATCTCTCCATAACGACTAACTGTATCAAGACTTAGGAGGGTAAAGTATTCGCTGCTACGGCATAGGGCTCCAATATACAGGGTGGTCGGAAATTCCCGTTACAGACTTCTAGGGCTTGTAGTACATCATATTTTGAATAGGTACCCATGTCCGTTAACGTCATCCGAGACTACAGAGTGCCAAAGTTACAGGAGCGGGCGTCTGTAACTGTACGTACACCCAGGGTTTTTTTCTGTGATGATGTTACAAACTTTCTACGATGATGGGGAACGATAAGTGTATTAATTTGAAGTAAGGATCCCTGTACCGGAAACGAACGAGTCGAAAGTTATAAATTAAAACCGTTCTGCTACCTCTGACAGTTGAATACATGTACCGGTTCTTGTGTTGCGAAGAGTGTAGGGCTGGTAAATTTCAGTGGCGGTAGTGTGGGCAAAAACGAGGAAAAATGTCCAACAAACGTGCGCTCTGAATTGCATACATGAGGAGCTATGACCATTCGTTCATCTTCGCTGATGTGAAACACATCTCCTCTACTGAGCAGGCCGGCAGATGAGGCCGAGCAGTTCTATGCGCTTCAGTCTGGAACCGGGCGACCGTTACGGTAGCAGGTTCGAATCCTGCCTCGGGCATGGATGTGTGTGATGTCCTTAGGTTAATTAGGTTTAAGTAGTACTATGTTCTAGGGGACTGATGACGTCAGATGTTAAGTCCCATAGTGCTCAGAGCCATTTGAACCATTACTGAGCACGTGTTCACAGCTGTTAAGGTACGCACTTTAGAGTCCACGTTTATTGGACAGTTTTTCTCGTTTTTATCCACACCACCACCACTGAAAGTTACCAACCTTACACACTTCGCAACACAGGTACCGATACGTGTACCAGAGGTATCAGAAAGGTTTTCGTTTATAACGTTCGACTCGTTCGTTTCCGGCACAGAGATCCTTACTTCAAATTAATACATTTATCGTTCTCTTTCACCCGAGAAAGTCTGTAACATCATTACGGGATCACCTCGTGTATATATACATTTACAGACGCTCGCGCCTATAACTTTGACGCTTTGTAGTCTCGTTGGATGACGTTTACGGACATGGGGTCCCATTCAAAATATTGTGTACTGACTCCCCTCTACAAGTCCTAGAAGTCTGTAACGGGAATTTCCGACCACCCCATTTGTTTCTCAAAAACCTGCTCTTTCGAACCACATTTTTCTTTTTGGAATGGTAGAATACAGATGCTTGATGGTGGTGTAGTTTTTGTGCCGTAACCCGAATTCACGTGTATGAAGTCAGATAAAGCTATTAGTGTTCCGGTTGGTGTCGCAAGGCGATCCCCAGTTGATAAATTTGTCCACCATAGACCCCATGTTAGCGAGAGCGTTTGTCAAATAAAAACGTTCCTTTAGTCATCTTTGCTGTCTTGTGGAGTTAAGGATGAATAACTCTATTGTCATTTAGATCACAACTTCTCCCTGAGGTCTAGATTAACAGTTCCCTCCCATTTTATTATTAAAGTCTAGATTTGAAACGTAAGTAGTAGTTTTCACGTTTTTCTGGAGATTGTTTCGATTTTCAAGAGCGGGAAGACCATGCTAGCGGCTGTAATAGGCTACTACCGCTTCATTTTCTGCGTGACAGAGGTAGGGGTGCCCTTCGTAACAGGAAATTAGCAGAATTTAATACGGCTACATTGTATGTGTTGTATGTTAACCGAGGACCTAGAAACGACGGAGAGGCTCCGTCCCCGCCGCAGCCGCAGTGGTCCACAACCCCACGACGACTACTGCAGTCCACTTCACCCCTCCGCCGCCCCACACCGAACTCAGGGTCATTGCGCGGTTCGACCCCCGGTGGACCCCGCAGGGAACGTCTCACACCAGACGAGTGTAACCCCTATGTTTGCGTGGTGGAGTAATGGTGGTGTACGCTTACGTGGAGAACTTGTTTTTGCGCAGCAATCGCCGACATAGTGTAACTGAGGCGGAATAAGGGGAACCAGCCCGCATTCGCCGAGGCAGATGGAAAACCGCCTAAAAACCATCCTCAGACTGGCCGGTTCGCCGGACCTCGACACAAATCCGCCGGGGACCAGGCGCTCCTTCCCGCCCGGAAAGCTGTGCGTTAGGCCGCACGGCCAACCGGGCGGGCTACGGCTACAGTAGTTTCGCTGCTAGGGTTAAGGTCTCGAATGTATCTGTTCCTCTTATCACAGCACTGCGAGGGAGAGGACAGGTCATGGTCCTCGGGCGGATGTCGCAGCAGCAGCAACAGCGGTCTTTGTTCTGCTTGCTAGCCGACAGGATCGCCTGTGGACGCCTGGACGGACTGCGAAACATGTATTTTCGTTAAATAAAGTACGTTTCCTATTCTACACCATGGATGCGGCGGGGAGGAGAGACGTCGGTGCATCGACGGCTGTGCGGGCGGGCAGGGAGGCAGTGGGCTTGTAGATAGCGACTGTTGATGTTATTTCGGTGGCTGACGTGTAATCCAGGCAGAGAACGTAACAAGTGCTGCATTGTTTATATTGTTCTGTCACGCTGTGGTTCCTCTTGTTTACGGTCAGAATCTACAGCTTCAGTTTCTCTCTCTCTACAGTCAGTTTTCTGGCAAGCTCGTCTGTGGACTGCAGCACTGTCTCATCCTTTTTTTTTAATAAATTACGTTTCCCGTCCTATACATAGTGGTGATCCTATGGCTACAGCGGAGCACGTGGTCGTGTTGCTACCGCGAAGCGTCTCTGGGCGCAGCAGATGATGTGGTCTCGTACATCGCTATTGGTAATGTTTATGCGACGCGTTATGATTACGTATAATCGAGGGAGAAAGTAGCAATTGAGTATTTGCTTGTATTGTTTATGGCACTGTGCTTCTTTCTTTTTATCGATGCATTTTTTGTTAGAATAATAACGATAAATAAATTGCATTGTGATTGGCTGTGAGCATCATGGCATAGACGTAACGCAGAATACGAAAATGTGGATAAACACGTAAAAAGAATATTGTGAGAGCGCTTACAGATCTGCCTGCTGCCACGAGTACCATAACAGAATTCAAGTGCTGTTACTTAACGTAACCTGTTACATAAAGCCCGCATCTCGTGGTCGTGCGGTAGCGTTCTCGCTTCCCACGCTCGGGTTCCCGGGTTCGATTCCCGGCGGGGTCAGGGATTTTCTCTGCCTCGTGATGGCTGGGTGTCGTGTGCTGTCCTTAGGTTAGTTAGGTTTAAGTAGTTCTAAGTTCTAGGGGACTGATGACCATAGATGTTAAGTCCCATAGTGCTCAGAGCCATTTGAACCATTTTTGTTAGATAAAAAAAAAGATATCTTTAGGTGTGTATTTTTCTGCAGCGCAGTGTTACACAACATCTTTGGCTGGAAGGCGGAAGCCTCCTAAAGAACTATACTTGATGTCACGCAATCTAGTACTGCAGGGATGTAGATAGCGGAGTGGTATTTTTTGTACATTATCTTTCGTTAGAAATCGGCAGTGATTATAAAAAATGCTCAAATGTGTGTGAAATCTTATGGGACTTAACTGCTACGGTCATCAGTCCCTTAGCTTACACACTACTTAACCTAAATTATCCTAAGGACAAACACACACGCACCCGTGCCCGAGGGAGGACTCGAACCTCCGCCGGGACCAGCCGCACAGTCCATGACTGCAGCGCCTTGGACCGCTCGCGGTAGTGTTTATAGAATCCTGCTATGGACAAATACGTAAAAAACTGTGGTGAGAGTACTTAACGTACCTGCTTGGTGCCTCGAATGATGTAATTAGTTAGAGACACAACCTGATCGTCTATGCTCCATGCCGTCCCGCTCCGAAGTGTCTTTTTCTTAGAACAGCTATTACTGTTAGTAATTCGTGGCTACTGCTGCCACAATATTGCTGACCAGTCTTACACAAACACACACGCTCACACAATTGCAACGGTAGTGCTTGTAGCATATTTGCTGCGGGAAAAAAATACGTAAAATTGTTGGGAGTACTTACACATCTACTTGGTCCCTCGAATGTCGTAATAGAACTCAGGCGACGTAATTTGCTATAAACATAGTCTGATACTCTCCTCCCCCCACCCCCCTTCCACTAGTCCTAAGCTGTTCAGCTCCAGAGTATTGATTTAGATACAGTGTAACAGCTATTACTGCGCTACTAATTTGTGGTTATTGTCACAGTATTGTCGGACAGACGGACACACAACTGCAGTGTTAGTGCTTATAGGAAAAAAATGGCTCTGAGCACTATGCGACTTAACTTCTGAGGTCATCAGTCGCCTAGAACTTTAGAACTAATTAAACCTAACTAACCTAAGGATATCACGCACATCCATGCCTGTGGCAGGATTCGAACCTGCGACCGTAGCGGTCGCTCGGTTCCAGACTGTAGCGCCTAGAACCGCACGGCCACTCCGGCCGGCTGCTTATAGGATTTTGCTATGGATAAATGCCTCGAACGACGTAGCAGAACTCAACTGATGTGCCTTAATGTGATTTGTTATGAACAGCCTGATGGCCTCCCTCTGCTGCCCTGCTCCAGTGTTAATTGTTTAGAACAGTTATTGTCACTACTAATTCCTGACTACCGCTACCACGGTATGGTCAAACAGGAAGACTGCAGCCACACGCAGTTGCGGTGGAGAACGGCTCATAATGTCGCACTCGTATTGCGTTGGTACACTTTCATTATTTTTTATTTCGACCTGTACGAATGTGTATTGGCATTCCTGCTGCTCACGACAGGTGCACTGTCGTATGAAAAAATATTAATTTTTCCAACTACCTGGACATACCACTGTCATACTACGACAGGTAGGGAAATATTAATTAATATTTCCAACTACCCGTCCACGCCACTGCATGACGGCGCGGAAGTAAACTGCAGGCAACGAACTCGTTACTGGCTCGGCTATACTGCCGATACTCCATGCTCTAATGTCACACTGCTGCTGCCGCTGGAGGCAACACTGCTGAAATAATAACTGCGACGATATCAATGTGAAACAATTTTAAACAGTTATAATAGCAAGAATGTCACTAATGTATTTGACGAATTCTTACTGGCAACTTCTGCTTCTCAAATGACTTTCATTTCTCAATATCGCGTGTTAATGCGGCTACTGCTGCGGCTGGAAGGAACACTGCTAGAAAACAATTATAATAGCAACAGTATTAATGAGAAACAATTACAACAGCAACAATATCACCAATATATCTGGCAAATACTTATTGGCTGTTCGCTGCTGTTCTAAATGCCTGTCGGCCTTGGTGGCCGAGCCGTTCTAGGCGCTTCAGTCCGGAACGGCGTGACTGCTACGGTTGCATATTGGAATCCTGCCTCCGGCACGAATGTGTGTTATGTTCTTATATTAGTTAGGTTTAAGTAGTTCTAAGTTCTAGAGGACTGATGACCTCAGATGTTAAGTCCCATAGTGCTCAGAGCCATTTGAACCATTTCTAATACTACGGGTGCTGCTGAACGACTGGCGCTGAAAGTGCTCATTCAATCAATAGTATAAAATGTAACTCCACGCGGAGCCCGCTTGCCGAAGGGCATCGATACTCAAATGCTGTTGGACCGTAAAAACCCCTAGGCCAGGCGGAAAAGGACGAGGGAGCGAAAGAGTGAGTCCAGAGCGTGACAGGGCATGATTACATAAGAGAACAATTTGTAACCAAACAATTAAGTTGTTATCTTATCAGGGTCGAGCCGTAAATTAGATACAAAGTGTCTCAGAAACCGCCCTTTCACACTTAATCTGGAACCACTCTATCGAATGGATAAGTAAAATTCCGTTTTTTTTTGTTTTTTTTTTTTTACTGGAAACAGATCGACGCCTTCTGTTAGCACTGGACGTTGCATTAAAGGCGCGATGAGCAGTAACTGTTTCACCTGAGTCCAGCTGCAGAATGCAAAAAAGAAATTGCAAAAATCTGCCGTAACAAGAGAGAAAATGCGTCTGATTCCTACCACAGACATAGTGTTAATTTTAGGGTATTAATTTCTAATCTAATTCCATTAGTAGCATCGCCTGATTCAATTCTCGTACACTCCCATAACCGATGTTTGAAGCTTTTCTCGTGTTTACCTTATAAACTTTTCTCAGAAGACTATCCACTCTGTTTATTTTATTTATTTATTTTATTTACTGATTTATTTAATCTGGCAAGATTAGAGCCATCAGACCCTCTCTTACATCTAACCAGGCGCTCTACTTATTTTACATTCATATGTTTCAGTAGGCATGTTAAACTACATCTGGCACAAAAAGTGAAATAAACAATTAAAAAGACACACTTGGAAAAATAAATACATATAGAATTTATATTCGCAGATGATAAGTACTGTTACAGTTAGACATTATGAAAGAGACAAATTTTAGATAGGAGTGCTAGCAGCGGGTAGTATGAGGGAGACTGATGGTGAAGGGAGGAAAAGAATAGAGACATGATGAAACATAATTAAGGAAATATAAAGGAAAAGAAGATTGTGAGGCTAATAGAGATAGATGAAGATGAAGAAGGGAAAGGAGCAAGATAGGAGACACTAGATTTGCTATTTGACAGAGGAGAGGATTGGCCTTGTACATTAATTTTGTGGAAAACGTTATGAGGATGATAGTAGGAAAGACTTTATCTCCTTCTTAAAACCAGCAGGGAACTGAATTTTGCGCAAGGTGAGGGGCAGTTTGTTCCAGAGGCAACTGAGAAGGAGTTTGCTAAAGTTTTTTTTTTGTAAGTGAACACAGTTGGGATACCAAATAAGAGTAACCTCGTGTTTCGATTATGATGGCATGAAAGGTGTTTAATCTCTGAAGCAAGGTACTGGGGTGCTTGCGCGACGAGGAGTCAGCGAAGTAGACATAAAGTGTGGTTGTCACGCAATTTGTCCGGCCGCAGTCACCCTAGTTGGGAGTATGAAGCACTAACTGTTTAGGCCACTGTTTACCGTCATCTACGTGAAATTAATAGATATATAACGAAATGAGCAGTTAAAGTCATCCGATCAATGTTTTTACCTTTACAAATAACGTTAATTTTATTTTATTTTGTTTCTATGGGAAACAAAGTAAACTAATTCTTTCCCCTTCTCTTAGTGGAACAATACTAATTTTCGTTAATCATTTCTCGGCTTACGTGGCCATCATTAGTCTTTAACTGACTCATGTCTTCAAAGAAGGAACAATATTCGTGAACAATATCGAAAAAGATAGTAAACATCAAGAATGATGTATTAACACTAGTAAATGTTGGTCACGAATATTGATCCCTCTCTGATGAGGATAGTCGGTTATACGAGGACGTGCTGGAATTTAGTGTCTCCGAATTTCTTCTTCTGTTTTCAACATCGTTTGAGGTACTACGTGCCATGCAGATTCCTTGGTACACTTAATCGCTTTGCTGTCGCTAGTTGTAATTGGTGTGCTCCGAATAGTATAGTGTAACATGGCCAAGTGCAACGTAACTACGTCGGTGCGTCAAAAACAGGGTGATGTAATCAAATTTCTAAGTACAGAAAACGTAACTCAAATTGAAATCCATAGAAGAATGAAAGCCGTGTGCGTTGACGGTTGTAAGGACATACGCAATGTGTGACATTGTGTCGTTAGTGCTCGTAATTAAGGAAACGCTCGTGCTAACCCCTCAGAGTGAGTCACAGAGAAATGGACGACCGTGTACGGCAACCGAAGAGACTCATTGGAATCGGGTTGATGATCTCATCAGAGAAAATCGTCAGATAACACAGACAGAGCTCTCACGTAAGAGTGGAATATCACAAGAGCGTGTACAGGCCTCATTGCACGGAAAGTCTTGTTCTCTGGAGGTGCCGCTGTTTTTCTGTAGATCTGTTGTTTTAATATTCTCCACAGGTAAAAGTCATAGTTGTTCCTTGTGGTGAGCGTACTGCCTACTTTGTGTTTCCTCAACGATCTCCTAATTTTCCATCAAGGAAGTCTGCAACTATCTGTGTGGAATTTGTTGCTGCTGCATGGATTGCCTTGTACCCAGTGAGTGTCTTACAATAACTGTGGTAGCATCTATATACACCTATATCTGCATCTATATCTATAACTTCGCAAACAGGCTTGCAGTTTCTGGCGGTGACTAGTGTCATTTGCCCCATTTCCTTGCTCCAATCGTGAATGGTTCGTGGGGAGACCGATTACCGGTGAGTCTCCGTGTGGACTAGAATCTCTCTGGTTTTATTTTGATGGTCTTTTCGTGAGATATGTTTTGGAGGAATCAAGATACTTGTTGACTGTCATAGGAATCTTAGGAACGCACGCTCTCGGAACTTTAACGATGGACCGTACAGAGACTCAGAATGCCTCTCTTGTAGCGTGTGCCACGGAGGTTAATCAGTCATCTCTGTGACGCTGCCATTTTTATTAAATAAACCTGTAACGAAACACAATGCTCTTCTTTGTGTCTTGTCTATTTCCTCTATGAATCGTTCAGATCCCTTACTGGCGGTCAGTATTGAAGCACTGGTCGAGGGAGGATTTTGTAAGCTACCTCCTTTGTTAATGGACTACCTTTCCTGAGGATTCTGCCAATGAATCCTAGTCTGGCGTCTGCCCTATCCACGATTAGTTTCACGTATGTCGTCCCACTTCACATCTCTCCTTACGCTTACTCCTACATGTTTTTTGGAAGGAACTGCATCCATTGATTATTCTGCAATCGTGTGTTCATACAGTAATGGGTCTTTCTGTCTATATAAACGCAATGTGTAGTAACTGTAGATACCTGCAGCTTTTTAGAGTAAAACATGAGTGAAATATGGAGCAGTGATGCCATCGTTGACAGAGACGTACGACAAGTTGACCGACCATGGTCGTTGTTTATACATTTAACAAGCGTGGACTTTTAGCTGACTAGTACTGTAATACGAAGAATGATTTGCTCACAGTATGAAAACGATAAGTAACTCGAAAATAAAGTACTTCATGGGAATGCAGCATAGTTTACAAATTTGGCAGACATAAAAAAAATGGTTCAAATGGCTCTGAGCACTATGGGACTTAACTTCTGAGGTCAACAGTCCACTAGAACTTAGAACTACCTAAACCCAACTAACCTAAGGACATCACACACATCCATGCCCGAGGCAGGGTTCGAACCTGCGACCTAGCGGTCGCGCAGTTCCAGACTGTATCGATGAGTGTCATTCTCATCATCGCCAGAAGATGATGAGAATGACACTCATCGAAACGTCGCGGGTTTTCGACGCAGCTACCCGTATGTAAGCCCGAGATTGTCATTCTCATCATCTTGTGGCGATGATGAGAATGATACTCATCGAAACGTGGCGGATTTTCGACGCAGTTACCCGGATGGAAGCCCGAGATTCCATAAGCAGTATACGCCGGGAAGGCCTACGTTCACATATGGTCAAATATTGACGTATTTCACTCATCAGTTGCCATGCTTTTTAGTTTGTACATTCTATTAGTCTTGACTATTCATTTTCTTTTTTTGTAAAAAAAGACAAGTTGTCAGGATTTGGCACTATCAAGACACTCTTCACCATACACCCGCACCGCTGTTCTAACAGGTTCTGACATTTACCATTAACGGAAAACATACCTACTTATTCATGTATCGTATACATTAAGAAAATCTGAAAAGCACCATGAGCAAGTTGTCTGATCACTACAGTATTGAAGCACAGACTTATGGGATGAGATGAGAGGGGAAGAGGTGATGGATAGAGAAGGTGGACGGGTGGGAGGTTGAGTAGATGGATACAGGGAGGGTGAAGAAAGAGATGGACGGATTGAAGAGGAGGAGGAGGTTGAGAGAGATGGAGGAGGAGTTGGACAGGGAGGCAGGGGGAGGAGGTGACAGGCAGAGAGGGGGAGGTGGAGGATATGGACGTTCACGCGTGAGTGAATTCCTAAGGGACCAAACTGCTGTCATCGGTCCCTAGACTTACACACTACTTAAACTAACAACAACACACACACCCATGCCCGAGGGAGAACTCGAACCTCGGGCGGGAGGTGCCGTATAATCCGTGGCATGACGCCTCAAACCGTGCGACCATTCCGCGCGGCAAGAATATGGTCAGAGACAGGACTCGGAAGGAGATAGAGGGGAGAGAAACAGATTGGGAGCTATCGAAATTCCATACATATTAAGCATCTGCGAAGTATTGCCGGGTTCAATATTACGCGTGTAAGTATCTGTAGGTTGAAGTTCGAATATTACTGTATTACAATCATTTTCAGACCGGAAAATAAATATCTTCCACAGATGATAGCACAATCAGTGCTGAAATATGAGACCTTAACTTTTCCCGGCGAATCGAATGTTCAAATAACTTACGGGTTTGCTGCTGGGTGACGTCGTCGAACACCGCCGATATTTCGACAGGAGCACACCCTGCCATTCTCAAGGCACAAATGCAAGGAAGAAAAAATGTGCAAGCAAATTTAACTCGGTTCACAGAGGAGAAACAAGGAAGACACCACACACAGAAGTGTTAACACAACCAAAGATAACCATCCTGCTCAGCGTGAAGGGGTACTTCGCACCTTGGTTCACAGGGCCCACGTTATCTCAGACCCTGAAAGTTTGGCAGCTGAGCTAGCACATCTCGAAGTCACCTTTCGTCAGAATGGTTATAGTGAGAGGCAGATCAAACGTGCGTTGCGCCATCAGCCTTCTGTGCAACGGGTGAGTGACGATAGCAACGAAGTGGCACCTAAGTCTACGGCCTTTTTGCCTTACGCAGGAACCATTTCCAATAGGATTGGCCGTATTTTGCGGAAATATGATGTGAAAAGTGTTTTTCGACCACCTTCTAAGATTAAGGCCCTGTTGGCGTCCGTAAAAGATGATCTTGGTTTGCGTAAGGTTGGGGTCTATCGTATTCCTTGCAGTTGTGGCATGTCATATATTGGTCAGACAATCAGGGCTGTGGAAGACCGGTGTATTGAACATAAGCGTCACACACGCTTACAACAGCCGAGCAAATCCGCTATTGCAGAACATTGCCTTGACACCGGTCATCCTATGGAATGCAATAACACGGAGATTCTGGCCTGCACGTCAAGCTATTCGGATAGCGTTATTAAGGAAGCTGTTGAAATCAGACTATCAAGCAACCTTATTAACAGAGATGGTGGATTTTGTTTAAATGCTGCTTGGAATCCGGCTCTGTCTCTCATCAAAAAACAGAGGGACAGAATTAGTGCTACCTCACCTGTTGATTAATAGTAACTATCGATATTTATGATGTGGTTATCTTTGGTCGTGTTGACACTTGTTCTGTGTGTTCTTTTTTCTCCTCTGTGAACAGAGGTATTAAATTTGCTTGCACATTTTTTCTTCCTTGCATTTGTGCCTTGAGAATGGTAGGGTGTGCTCCTGTCGAAATATCGGCGGTGTTCGACGACGTCACCCGACAGCAAACCCGTAAGTTATTTGAGTGCTGAAATATGTTCAGGAAGCATTAAACAAACAGTGTCTTGCATAAGACATAGTATCTCACAGCATTTTTTCAGCAAGAGCGAAAAGAAAGAAGAGCATCTACATCCAAAAAGATGATTATCTTGTTACTATTAATTCAAATCCTGCACTTGCTATATGGTTGGGGTGTTCCTCGAATGTTCTTTGCAAGCCCAAAGGAATACATACATAGTTTCATTCAAGAAAGAAAGGAAGTCAACATACATAAAAAAACTTTCTTTACTTACTTCATAAAATACGCGATACTGTCCGTTTTCACAGCGAAGATCGGACATCGGTGTATTTATTCGTTATGGTTATATTTGCGGTGGGCCGTCTTAACTTCTTTACCATGGGTAGGATATGTGTACAGTGGAGAAGAAGGGAAGCGAGGCGTCTAACATGGGGTGCCACAGAGCGCTGCTGAAATTTCAGTGTGCTGCTGAGATAACAAGAGCCGGCCAGGGTGGACGAGCGGTTCTAGGCGCTACAGTCTGGAACCGCGCGATCACTACGGTCGCAGGTTCGAATCCTGCTTCGGGCATGGATGTGTGTGATGTCCTTAGGTTAGTTAGGTTTAAGTAGTTCTAAGTTCTAGGGGACTGATGACCTCAGAAGTTAAGTCCCATAGTGCTCAGAGCCATTTGAACCATTTTTGCGATAACAAGACATTTCTCCGTCGAATTTGCGAGGAAAAGAAGGTGTCGAAAACGATATCTAAAATGATTTCCGGGGGAGGACAGAGATGGGAACGTATACAGGGAATAACTGAAGACGTTGGCAGGACAGCAATGGAGAAGAAATTGTGACGGCCCAGCTCAGATAGTTCAGTCAGTATCATATGGTGACTCACACGTTCGTTTTAATCTCTTTCGTACTTACAGAGGAGGTGCACAATGGTACGACAGCCACTGGATTCGTATGGCAGTTCAGTTCCCTGCACTGCCAACAAGTTTTGCCCTATTTCCCTAAAGGCCAATGCTGAGATGGTTCCTTCGGAAGGGCAAGGCTGGTTTCCTCCGGAAGTCCGAGTTTCTGCTTCGTCTGTAACGGTCTCGCTCTTGACGAGACGTTAAAACACTATCTTCTTATTTTCTCTCTTTACTAGTTCGAGACCTTTCCCACAGCGCAGACATGGCACCAAACCAGCATCCAGACAACTGGAGACAGACGAGTTCCTCTCACGTAATATGAGGAAACGACTGCAGCGTTGATTATGTGATTCGGAGGGAAGTGACGAATACTGTCTCACGTGCCCTGCTCTACGTCACTGAGTTTACGGGCCAGATAAACTAGAGCGCTTTGTCAGCTCACTTTACACCGCTACTATAGCGCTCAACGAGCTTCTGAGAAACGCTCTTCGTCAGGGAACTCGCAATTACTTCTTCCTGGACGTCGGTCTGCGTCCTTAAACGTAGCTGACAGTGGCCAGCTACAAAATTCCTCGTCGAAACTGCATTCCAGTTTCACTTAATGTGTTATACGAGGGGCTTACAATCATGTTCCTCGCAAATTCGGTTGAAAAAATTTGCTTCAGCCACTATAATTTGATGAAGTTCCGATTGGTCGCGGCGCTATACGTATCTTTCAAAATGGTGTCTGTAACAGAGGTGCGTTCCAAGATGGCAGCCATCACTAAGTTTGTTTCGGCGAGAAACCTGAACATCGCAGATATTCATGGCGGCTTGCAGAATGTCTGCGGGGACGTGGCAGTGAACAAAATCACGGTGAACTGCAATAATGTCGCGAAAATCTGTCCGATTCCTGCATGCCAGCTGGCCGCGCACACCTGCGATTCCTGCAATGTTGGAACGTGCGGACACACTCATTCGAGGTGATCGACGAATCGCAGTCAAACACCTAGGTGCTCAACTGGACGTCTCCATTGGTAGTTCTGACCACCAGTCCGGGTACTCAAAGGTGTGTGCCCGTTCGGTTGCTCGCCGCGTAACTGAAGACCATAAAGAACAACGAAGGATTAGCTGAGCGGAATTGCTTGCTCGTTGCGAAGCTGACTGTGGCAGCTTTTTGTCGAACATCGTCACAGTAGATGAAAGGTGTTCATCACTTCGAATCGAGAACAATATGAACTGTTCCTCCTCATTCACCAACACTCCGGATCTCGCACATTCTATCCGTGCTACCATGAGGGCACATAGGCCTTCCGAGCAAGGTGGTGTAAGGCCGTTGCATTGAACGGAGATTACGTTGAAATACAAGTTTTGTAAGCAAAAGAATGGGGAATAATATAGTGTGTTGAAATTCTGAACAAAACTAACCTGCTTTCAGGAAAAAGTGTTGCTTTGATTATTAAATCGCTGCGTACATTTTAAAAACGTTCCAGCGCTTTGCAAGACTATTCGCTGATGTGGAATCGTAATCGATTCTAGCAGCATTGTGTTACTAAAGTGGTTCCAACCTGGCTTGTGGACCGAAGAACAAGTGTGTTCGAAAGGGAGGAGAATATGTTGCAAAATACGAGGGGGGACCCAAAAGAAACCGGACTCCGAGGGCGCTGCCACTCGTAGACATAGTGCAGGGTTCTCACGCTAGAGGGTGTTAGTAGAGACCTTCATGAAACAGCTGTGCAGACGGCGTCAGAGCTGAACGTGCATGTGTGGTAATGTGTTTCTCTGACTGTTGGCGGGTTACCTCTGCCTAGTCGTTATGGCAACTTTAAAAGAACAAAGAGTGTGTGTGAAATTTTGTTTCCTGCTTAAAAAAAACTGCAACGGAGACACACCAAATGCTTCAGGAAGCTTTCCAGGAGGACGCTATGAGCCGCACACAGGTTTTCGAGTGGTTTGGGCGCTTTAAACGTGGTGAGATGTGTGTTGAAGACCAAGCTCGTTCTGGACGTCCTTCAACATCGCGAAATGAGGAGAACATTGAGAAGATCCGCCTAAAGATCAACGAGGATCGTCGCCAAACGATTGACCAAATTTCAGCAGAGACAGGAATCAGCTGGAGCTCGTGCCAGCGGATTTTGAGTGAGGATTTGCACATGAGACGTGTTGCTGCTAAATTTGTTCCGTGCCTTCTCACACAGGAGCAAAAAACCATCCGCCTGAATGTGTGTCAGTCCGCAGCTCGTGGGCGTGCGGTAGCGTTCTCGAATCCCACGCCCGGGTTCGATTCCCAGCGGGGTCAGGGATTTTCTCTGCCTCGTGATGACTGCGTGTTGTGTGCTGTCCTTAGGTTAGTTAAGTTTAAGTAGTTCTAAGTTCTAGGGGACTGATGACCATAGATGTTAAGTCCCATAGTGCTCAGAGCCATTTTTTTTTGTTTTTTTTTTTTTGTTTTTGTTTACTGTGTGTCGGGACTTGAAAACAGAGGTTGCACGTGATGCAAACTTCTTGAACAAGGTCATTACAGGGGATGATAGTTGGTGTTACGGGTATGACCTAGAAACCAAGCAAGCGTCAAGCCAGTGGAGGACTCCCAACTCTCCCAGACCAAAAGAAGCCAGGCAAGTGAGGTCAAAGGTGAAAACGATGATCATTGTCTTTTATAAATGTTCGTGGAATTAGGCATCGGGAATTCGTAGCCCCTGACCAGACTGTTAACCAGCACTTTTACTTGGATATTTTAAGGCGTCTGCGAGAGGATGTGAGGAGGAAACGCCCGGAACTTTGGCGATCAGGTGACTGGTTTCTGCATCACGACAACGCTCAGCACACACGGCGTTACGAGTGACCCACTATTTGGCACCTCAGAGGTGGTCTGTCGTTCCCCACGCTCCGTATTCGCCGGACCTAGCCCCGTGCGACTTTTTCCTATTTCCACGAATGAAAAAAACGCTAAAAGGGGAGCGTTATGACGATGTGGAGGCGGTAAAAACAGCTTCGCAAAGGGCACTGGACAACATCAAACTTGAAGAGTTCGAAACATACTTCCAACAGTGGGAAAAGAGACTTGACAAGTTCATCGCATGTAATGGACAATATTTTGAAGGAGACTGAAGTAATTTTGTAAAAAGGTTCATCAATAAATTTTTTATGACGACAATCCGGTTCCTTTGGGTCCCCTCCCCCCCCCCCCCCCCCCCCCCCGTAGTATACATCCTGATCAACCATTGTTTTGTAAACACATTGCTGAAAGGAAAGTGTAGATAGTTTTTGCCTCCCTCGTAGTTCGAATGCGGGATGTTACTTGTTGTGCCGACTTCACAGATCCAAAGTGTAAGCCATTGAGGAACGTTTCGGCAGCGATGACTCTGCATCGAGCGTAGGTACTTGCGCTGTTCTGTTAATGGCAGACCCCTTCCCAAGCGAGACCCCGGCCAAGTGGTTCGCCATTGAAGACCTGCTTCGCCCCTCTCGAGCTCTTTTGTCCCGCGGCGGCGGCGGCGGCGGCGGCGGCGGCGACGCACGTGTACACACGGTAGGCGCGTGTGCACGTAACTCGCTGGAGAATAATAATGAGGGACCCCTGTATGCTGGCGCATGCGCGCCAGGGGGGCGGCCGAGAGGACGTCTGTCCCTCCGTGGGAGGCGATCGGCGGCGGCGGCGGCGGCAGCTGCGACCAATTGTGGCGGCGCGGGAGGCGGAAGCCGGAGAGCCGTTATCGGCTAAATCATCTGGCGGTGCCCGCCGGCCGCCCATTGTCATTACGCAAATAAGTTGAGGCTCGCCCGGAGGGGGCCGGCATTTCCGGTGCAGAGAGAGTCGCAGGGGGCGGTTGCGCCTGCGTGACGCCGCGTCCTGGAGGGAGACGTGACGCTCAAGTTGGCAGCCCTGACGAGGTCGTGGCAGCCCGTAATTACCCAGGCTCTCCCGAGAGCCGCAGACACCCCTCGCCCCACTCTCTCTGCATGGCAGGCTGTTGTTCGTCCGTCGACAATTCCGCTCCGGCTTCACTCCTGTGGCGTCTCCTACCTCCTCCTCCGCAGCCACCGTATCCCCGCAGTAGCCGGCTTTTCTACCCGTCTCCGGTACAGTAGCCACCCTCCCGCTCCGCCCCTTTCGCTGTCTCTCTCCCTCTCGGTTCTCTGCGTGGTCGCACGCCGACGGTCAGTTTAATTGGCCCAAATTTGGGGCCAACTGGCCCGAGAGAGTGCGGCGACCAAATGGCCTTAATGACGTGTGGGGCGGACGTGATCAGTGCGAGTCTGGCGGCGGCGGAAGGACACGTCGCCCGCCGCGGCCGTTGCGCGGTATTAGCGACAATTCCATTTGCAGCCGGCTGCACGGCGGAGGGTCGGACCTGCGGCGACAGCAGGCGCGGCCGGTGGTGTGGCGAGGTGAGGTGTGGTGAGGTGCGGTGAGACGAAGCGGAGCGCAGCCAGGCCGGGCCGCGACGTGACACTCGGCTGCAGAGCCGAACGCCGTGCCCGTGAGGTGACTCGGCCAGCCGCTTGCTGCGGGCCCAGCGGCCGCACACACGCACTCAGCGTGCAGCGCGATGGTCCCGCCAGTGCCAAAGCGGTCAGTAGTGTGCAATAGAAAGGGGTACTTCTCCCGGATCTCTCTCCACAGGGCAGACCAGTGTGGTTCTCGTATTGCTGCTCTTGGTGCCGCCACCGAAAAAACAAAATCGTTTTTGAAACGAAACAAAATCTTTCTTGAAACCCAGTCATATCTCAAATCGATATTAAGAAGGATTTGCCTCATACTACAATTAAATGACTTTCAGTTTTATTTTAAAACGGTGGTTTTCCAGGCTCCTAGCCTCATCTTCAGATGAGCTAGATACATATTGCGATGTGATACACTGAAAGGCAGATATGTGATACATCCATTTACTAAACAACTATATATATATGCTTGGAATGACATGGGGTTTTATTAGAACCAAAAAATACAAAAGTTCCAAAAATGTCCGACAGATGGCGTTTTATCTGATCAGAATAGCAATAATTAGCGTAACAAAGTAAGACAAAGCAAAGATGATGTTCCTTTACAGGAAATGCTCAGTATGTCCACCATCATTCCTCAACAATAGTTGTAGTCCAGGAATGATGTTGTGAACAGCACTGTAAAGCATGTCCGGAGTTATGGTGAGGCATTGGCGTCGGATGTTGTCTTTCAGCATCCCTAGAGATGTCGGTCGATCACGATGCACTTGCGACTTCGGGTAACCCCAAAGCCAATAATCGCATGGACTGAGGTCTGGGGACCTGGGAGGCCAAGCATGACGAAAGTGGCGGCTGAGCACACGATCATCACCAAACGACGCGCGCAAGAGATCTTTCACGGGTCTAGAAATATGCTGTGGTTCTAATAAAACCCCATGTTATTCCAAGCATGTGTGTCAATTTTTACCTCTCCATTTACATTATTCCGTGGTTTATCAAGTTTTCAAATTTATACTGACTTTTTGATCACCCGGTATATATATGACTTGATATACATTGCCTAATACTGTGTAGGGCCACCGCGAGCACGCAGAAGTGCCTCAATACCACCTGGCGTGTACTCGACTACTGTCTGAAATAGTGCTGGAGGGAATTGACACCATAAATCCTGCAGGGCTATCCATAAATCCATAAGAGTAGGAAGGGGTGGAGATCTCTTCTGAACAGCAGGTTGCAAGGCATCCCAGATATGCTCAATAATTTTCATGTCTGAGGAGTCTGATGGCCAGCGGAAGTCTTTAAACTAAGAAGAGTGTTCCTGGAGCCACTCTGTAGCAGTTCTGGACTTGTGGGATATCCTGCTGCAATTGCCCAAATCCGCCGGAATGCATGCAGATGAATGGATGCAGATGATCAGACAGGATGCTTACGTACGTGTCAGCTGTCAGAGTTGCATCTAGACGTATCAGGGCTCCTATATCACTTCAACTGCACACGCCCCACATCTTTACAGCGCCTCCACCACTTTGAACAGTCCCCTGCTGATATGCCGGGTCCATGGATTCGTCAGGTTGTCTCCATGCCCCCACTCGTCCATCCACTGGATACAATTTGAAACGAGTCTCGTCCGACCAGGCAACACGTTTCCAGTCGTCAACCGTCCAATGTCAGTGCTGACGTCTCCAGGGGACGCGTAAAGCTTTGTGTCGTGCATTCATCAGTTCCGAAAGCCCATATCGATTATGTTTCATTAAATGGTTTGCACGATGACGCTTGTTGATAACCCGGCAATGAAATCTGCAGAAATTTCCGGAAGGTTGCACTTCTGTTATGTTGAACCATTCTCTTCAGTCGTCGTTGGTCCCGTCCTTGAAGGATCTTTTTCCAGCCGCAGCTATGTTGGAGATTTGATGTTTTGCCGGATTCCTGATATTCACGGTACACTCGTGAAATGGTCGCGCGGGATAATCCCCACTTCATCTCTACCTCGGAGATGCTGTGTCAAAAAATGGCTCTGAGCACTATGGGACTCAACTGCTGAGGTCATTAGTCCCCTAGAACTTAGAACTAGTTAAACCTAACTAACCTAAGGACATCACCACCATCCATGCCCGAGGCAGGATTCGAACCTGCGACCGTAGCGGTCTTGCAGTTCCAGACTGCAGCGCCTTTAAACGCACGGCCACTTCGGCCGGCGATGCTGTGTCCATCCCTCGTGCGCCGACTGTAAAACAACGTTCAAACTCACTGAAATCTTCATAATCTGTCATTGCAGAAGCAGTAACCGATCTAACAACTGCGCCAGACCCTTGTCTTATATAGGCGTCGCCGACCGCAGCGCCGTATTCTGCCTCTTTACGTACCTCTGTATTTGAACCCGCACGCCTATACCAGTTTTTTTGACGATTCAGTGTATTCTATCTTCTATACGTTATCTTACATTTACATTTTTTCTTTCCTTTCACAGTTATTTTATTTCATCTAAACCTATTGCAATAACTAAATACCCCGCAAATGTCACCATAGTAACGCTATTTCATTTACTGAAATTTTGCTGACATATGATATTCTGAAAATTACTCTGAGCGAGTTCCTATTTTGTTACAACGATAAATCTTAATCCAAAACGATGATAACCACTCAACTAATACAGTTTTGTGAAATTAATGAACAGAACTAGAAAAAATAGCAATGTTGAGTCTGGTTATTACAGTTGTAAAAAATTGTACGCAGAATGGTTTTTAACGTAATTTATAAAATAATTAGATGCAACAAATAACGTAACTTTAGGGTTGAAGCCTCTGTAAATGGTCGAAACTAAAATAACTGTGCATGTTAATAGTAATGTGGAAATCTGTATAGCAATTTTTTAGAGATTTATTTCTTTTTTTTTTTTGCACACAATATCAAATCATGTTAAAATTCGGTTTATGTCAAACATTTTCCTCTCTTTTTTCAACAAAGCAAAATGTTACACCTGAATATTTGTGAATACATAATTTTTCGTTATAACAACACCTAAGTAGCTGTTTCAAAATAAACTTGTACGTTTGAATTGTTACATCTTTATATAGACTGCACAAAGGGAGAGACAGTTAGTTGGTGGTTGTTGATATGATAACTGACAGTAGGTGTGTATAGCATCAAAATTTGGAAATGGATTAATCTGCAGAATGGAATCGAAGTTTGCTACAGTTTTGTTACTTCATCTGCTGCATCTGCAGAAAATAAATAGAAAGTCACTCACTAAACTGCTCAGGCTAGTAATTTACGTCGAAGAATCCATCACTTCTTTATTCAACATCAGCTTAAGTGTTCACATTACTGTGTTTCAGGCTCTATCTGATTAAGTGTTGACTCGTGGTGGTACGTTCTGGTTTAATATTCCGAACATAAGCCGGATCTAGTAAAAAAAAAAAAATTACCTAAGTATAGCACCAGATCGCTGCGCTCCACGGACAGTGTTGTCTAATTTATGCTAATATTTCAAATTATATCACTAGCAAATTGTGCTGGAGCTGTGACCTGCCCAAATCACACATAATGTGTGATTCCCTTTTCTTTGCGCTAAGGTATTAACAACGTTTACAACATGTTCAAATAACTATTTCAGCCATGCGGCGTAGCCGTACGGTCTGGGGAGCCTTGCCACGGTTCGCGCGGCTCCTACGTCGGAAAATCGAGTCCTCCCTCGGGCATGTGTGTGTGTGTGTGTGTGTGTGTGTGTGTGTGTGTGTGTGTGTGTGTGTGTGTGTGTGTTGTCCTAAGCGTAAGTTAGAGATAGATTAAGTAGTGTGTAAGCCTAGGGACCGATGACCTCAGCAGTTTTGTCCCATAGGATCTTACTACAAATTTAAATTTTAACTATTGCATTTCGCCTACCCTTCAAAAAATGTTGTTCGAAGAGATACCGTGATGGCATGCTGTCCTCTATCACAACATGAGGCGGATTGTTTTCCAGGTTTTGCAAGTAATTGGGATTTTCCTTAGACCACAAGCCGCATTCTTCCTGTCTCAACTGTGATATATCGCAGATTCGTCAGAAAATAACACTCTTGAGCGACACTCAGGATTTGTAAATAGTGCAAGTTGAATCTGATGAATTTAGTTGCCAGACAATTCATTCACATAAATGGGTCTCAGTCCATTCATTTCCAAATCTGTTTTAATGTGAACACGCATTTTTCAACATCGCTACTTCTTACAGCATACAGGAAATTCAAAGCAACCTTCGGTGACATTAAAAGCAAGGGTGGTAACATTAAGAGTGCAACGGAAGACAGCGGGTAGGTGGAAAGAATACATTGAAACCCTCCATGAGGGGGAAGATTTGTCTGATGCGATAGAGCAAAAAACAAGATTCGATTTAGAAGAGATAAGGGATCCAGTATTAGAATCAGAATTTAAAAGAGTTTTCGAGGACTTAAAATCAAATAAGGCAGAAGGGATAGGTAACATTCCATCAGAATTTCTAAAATAACTTGGAGAGGTGGCAACAAAACGGTTACTCATGATGGTGTGTGGACTCTAAGACTGGCAATATACCGTCTGACTTTCGGAAAAATATCATCCACACAATTCCAAAGACTGAAAGAGCTGACAAGTGCGAGAATTACCGCACAACCAACTTAACAGTTCATGCATCTTAGCTGCAGACAAGAATAATACACAGAAGAATGAAAAAGAAAATTGAGGATATCTTAGATGACGATCAGCTTGGCTTTAGGAAACGTAAAGGCACGAGACAGGCAATTTTGACGTTGAGGTTGGTAATGGAAGCAAGACTAAAGAAAAATCAAGACACGTTCATAGGATTTGTCGACCTAGGAAAAGCTATAGGAAGAGGCGGGTGATATACAATATGTACAAGAACCAAGAGGGAGTAATAAGAGTGGACGACAAAGAACGAAATGCTTGGATTATTAAGGGTGTAAGACAGGGATGTAGACTTTCCCCCCTACTGTTCAATCTGTACATCTAAGAAGCAATGATGTAAATAAAACAAAGCTTTAGGAGTGGAATTAAAATTCAAGGTGAAAGGATATCAATGATACGATTCGCTGATGACATTGCTATCCTGAGTGAAAGTGAAGAAGTATTACTTGATCTGCTGAATGGGATGAACAATCTAATGAGTACAGAATATGGACTGAGAGTAAATCGAAGGAAGACGAACGTAAAGAGAAGTAGAGGAAATGAGAACAGCGAGAAACTTAATATCAGGATTGATGGTCACGAAGAAGATGAAGTTAAGGAATTCTGCTAACAGGGCAGCAAAATAACCAATGACGGACGGAGGAAGGAGGACATTAGAAGCAGACCAGCAATGGCAAAAAGGGCATTCGTGGCCAAGAGATGTCGACTGGTATTAAACATACGCTTCAATTTAAGGAAGAAATTTCTCATAATTTACGTCTGGAGCATAGCATTGCATGGTAGTGAAACATAAACTGTGGGAAAACCCGAACGGAAGAGAATCGAAGCATTTGAGATGTGGTGCTACAGACGAATGTTGAGAATGCGCAGAATCGGAGAGGAAAGGAATATGTGGAAAACACTGATGAGGAGAAGGGTCAGGATGATAAGACATCTGTTTAGACAAGAGGGAATGACTTCCATGGTACTGGAGAAAGCCGTAGAGGGCAAAACTGTAAAGACAGAGACTGGTATTCATCCATAAAATAATTGAGGACATAGTTTGCAAGTGATATTCTGAGATGAATAGGTTAGCACAGGAGAGGAATTCGTGGCGGGCAGCATCAAATCAATCTGAAGACTGATGACCCCCCTAAAGAATTAGAAGTTCAGTTGTTTTTCTGCGAATGGCTTTCACTGCAGTCTCCTCTGTTGATTGAGCAACGGTATCGCACTTTTCCTCTCCAGCTTTCCTACGTCCACCACACGGTTTCTCTTCGACAATGCCTGAGAGGAAAGAACGTTTCTCTCTACAAGCATATTTGCTTTATCACGTGGGGCCTCGTAAGAGCAGTTTAATGGCACTTACATCAGTAACATTGCCATTGCTGTCGCCCGTTGAAGGTATTGATTGTGTGGCGCACTTTATGTACGATCAGAATCTCTGGTGTTTCTACCAGCTTTCGATACAGTCATTGAGGAAAGTATTAAAAGTATCACCCATTGACGTACCCGGTATATTTCGAGCTCCGCCCTCTTGTATCACAGAATGCGTTACAGAGTTCATGAAAAGGTAATTAACCATTTTCGAAGACTGAGGATGTAGAATCGCCTTCTACAGACTGCACGACCACAAGTCATCGTCCACCCACTCACACGTACGCGTGAGTGCACGGGTTTCACAGTGCCAACTCGGTCAATACTGGATATCCAGGTCTATGGAGAAAGGAGAGGCAGTGACCCAGTGTGACGTCCGCATTGGCAAAGCCAGCAGTATAGCTCTGTTCTGGCACATTTTCCGTAACATGAGTTGGCGTCCTGCATGTAGCTCGCCACTGGTGACAAGTTTACCCTATCTGATCTCTCACGCAGCGAAGTACCTTCTAAAATGCACGCAGTCCCCCAATGGAAATATTCATCACTCAACGGTACCTATGACATTGTCACCGATTGCTCAGAGGTAAAATAGCGAATGGACATTCTCTTACTCTCCAGAACATAACTAACAAGAAACAAAGGAATGGATCCACAATGAATTATTAGCTCTGCAGCTGCGTGTGCCCTTATCTCAAATTTCATGTAAGATTAAAATTGTGTGCCGAGTTGATTCCTGACCCAGGGCATTTGACGCTTAGGGTCAAGTGCTCTACCGGCTGAACTACCCAAGTACGCCTCTAGGCCCTCAATGTGCTACTTTTCCTACCTTCCAAATTTCTGCTGCATGCCTTGAGGGACTAGAAAAGGTGGAGCAAATAAGTGGCTTAGTCATAAGCTTGGGGACTGCTTTCAAAAAATTCGTTCTGAAAAAGTTTCTGAAAATCGTTGTACGGAACAGCTTCCTGAGACGTTCTATTGCCAGGAACTAAAACTGATAAATGAAATATCTGCACCTGATTATTTATAAGTACCACTGAGGCTTCAGTAGAAGACTGCGGCCGGCCGCTGTGGCCGAGCGGAACCGCGCGACTGCTACGGTCGCAGGGTCGAATCCTGCCTCGGGCATAGATGTGTGTGATGTCCTTAGATTAGTTAGGTTTAAGTAGTTCTAAGTTCTAGCGGACTTATGACCTCATATGTTAAGTCCCATAGTGCTCAGAGCCATTTGAACCATATAGAAGACTGCGTTTTTCAATGACTATTTGTAATTATAAAGAGCTCGAGAGTCGTGCATTTGCTGTAGCACGTACTCACACATAATGTGTCTTCAGTATTCGGCCACAGGAATTCTTGCGTTATGATTGGAATCCCCAACTCGCTTATATTTGACTCACTACAGATTAATTTGGAATTGTGGTTACTTACTCCACAAACCCACTGCATAATCTTCCGTAATCCCCTTCTAGCTTTCCCACGGTGACGAATTTGTCTTTTTGTGATAGACTGAGCTACTTGTGTGCACCATTGTTTACACTTGCAACGTAGATGTTCTTTCTTTCAGTGTACGAAGTAAGTATGTCGCTACATTGTTAACTCACGTACGTTACAGGCGTCAACCAATAGCAGAGGTAGTCTCTAGTCTCCATAATCAAGCAGAAGCACAACAGTCTATTTTCAGTTACCAGTCATAAATCAAACAAGCATAAGTAAAAGCACGAAAATTTCACACTGTTCTGTTCTACATGATTACTTAAGTCCAGTGCTGACGCGACAGTTCGTATAAGACTTTCTGGTGATTACAGCGCTTCTTAATACGTCACACTCGACATTTCATACCATCTAGAAACTGAGGGTAACGCCACGTTAGTGTACTCCATTCTTTCAGGGCGTGACCTGTGAACCTTTTTCTGTGACGCGAGCGAGCGAATTTAACTACTTGTCCGGTTTGCGTTGTGGGCGCTTCAGTGTTTACTCCTGCATTAAATACATATTTACTCCGACATGCGGCTCTGACGGTAACGTCTGGCCAGTACTACACACAGCAGAAGGTGATTAAAAACACACAGTTACCACAAACAGCTTCTTATTGGGCTTCCTCGCCACAACGTGACATGACCTTTTCTAAATGCTTTGCTTATTTACGTAATAAAAACTTGGAAGCTAACTTTTGTCATTTTTAAATTACTCAACAAACAGAATCTGCATACGCGTAAGAAATACCTCCGTTTACCCTAGTGAAAAACGCATCTGACACCAAACTGTCTTTCGAAACTAGTTAACCTTCGCAAGCACAACGGGAAACAGACTCGTTTGTCTAAGAAAGAAATAATTATTAAGTACTGCAAGGGCAATAAATGGAGAGAACGAAAGTGCAAACGTTATTATGGAATGAATGTAACGGAACTCTCCTAATAGACGTTTTTCAGTGCACTGGACATGTTTATGCAGATTTTATGGTCTGAAACAACCCTGAACCCCTACTTAAATGCAAAAACCCTGACATTTGAATACACAAAAGGAGTTTTTGTCTGGGCGTCTGGTGGAAGTTGACCCGCAACGCGTGCAGGCGGTACCGCTGTATCTGTCGTGAGTCTGCTGTTCACTCGCCCCAGAGACGCTAAAAAATCATGTAATGCAAAATAACACTCGTGGTGGAATTAAATATACTAGCTATTTTTATAAATGACAGTGCATTTAAAAAGGGTATAAAGTCATTATTTGGCCAGTTGAAAGGCATGTGCTGAGATTCGATCAGGATAGAGCCAGTGAAAAATGTCGATAGTTCCCAACCGCAAGGTTGGACGAGTAGTACATCTTCGAGTAGTAAGATCTTTGATAGCTAACAGGGCTAGGTGCACGCGGTAAAAGTTTGAGGAGTTCTGCATCAAAGTAAGAATTGGCGCTACGCACATAATAAGCTATATATTGAGCGAAACTTGCCACATACCTGAGGAAACTAGAAAGAATAATTAATAAAATAGGTTTTCTTTGGTTAAATAATGTCTAAAAGCTAGATAGAAATACCCATTGTTGATGCAATAAGCGTTTTGTGAAACTTTCTCGTAAATCCATGCTATAGAAGTTTTTTTTTTAGTTTTTCACATGTGCCTTAAAAGTTTGAACCATAAATATTTTTTAGATAAAATTAGATTTTCATCTCACACCTTATGTCGTTCTCCGAATCCTGTGCTTGCATTGAACCAAAAGGTACATTAAAGTAAAGTTCCCATGAGTAAAACTAATAATTTCATTTATCAGAGTAAAATAATCTATATGCCATTGCACAGTTGGCAAATTATCCAGATCAGGACAGAATTTTTATTAAGTAACAAACAGGGCCAAAATGAGTAAAGGTATCTAGAATGACAATTTTATGCCATTGCACTACGGCTGAGTTGAATATATGTTTTATTATCGGCTAAACGCGAAGGAGTGCACGAGCTAAGTCCACAGACACAGTCAGATGCAGGTTGGTGGCATTCATTTATTTTTACCACTAAATTTTCATGCAGTCAGATGTGTATTTTGAGTATTAATTTTCCAACAATGTTTTCATGCAGTCAGATAAAGTTCAGTTCAGTTATATACGCAATCAGATGCAAGTTTTATTAAAGACTAAAGCAGTCACATGCAGTTCAGTCAAGTTTAAATAGAGAATTTTTACTAACAACACTTTCACAGTTGCTGACCAAGAAATTACATAACAAAGTGGTTGCGAACGTAAAAAGGAAGAATTTAAAACAAACGAGCACATCAACACCAGATTTGTTAATAATCGATTGTAACAGAAAATCACTATTTGCAGAAAATGCCTATATACACCGTATCTCCATAATCAACATCAAAATTCAAACGGAATAAAAGAGAGAAATTACCTTACCACATATAAAAAAGATTTTAAAGAATCTAACTCACTTGCTAATGAATGAGAATTCATTTTAGAATATAGTATTATGATGGATGCAATATCATACAGGGTGAACGTCAATTAATCCGACAAAATTCAGCATATCCAGACACTCTGGGATGATGAAGGCATTGAAACAGAGAATGACACGCCTAAGGCTGAAATACTAAACACCTTTTTCCAAAGCTGTTTCACAGATGAACACCGCACTGCAGTTCCTTCTCTAAATCCTCGCACGAACGAAAAAATGGCTGACATCGAAATAAGTGTCCAAGGAATAGAAAAGCAACTGAAATCACTCAACAGAGGAAAGTCCACTGGTCCTGACGGGATACCAATTCGATTCTACACAGAGTACGCGAAAGAACTTGCCCCCTTTCTAACAGCCGTGTACTGCAAGTCTCTAGAGAAACGGAAGGTTGCAAATGATCGGAAAAGAGCACAGGTAGTCCCAGTTTTCAAGAAGGGTCGTCGAGAAGATGCGTAAAACTATAGGCCTATATCTCTGACATCGATCTGTTGTAGAATTGTAGAACATGTTTTTTGCTCGCGTATCATGTCATTTCTGGTTCAAATGTTCAAATGTGTGTGAAATCTTATGGTAGCAGTTACTTCTGTAAAATATCTGGGGGTATGCGTACGGAACGATTTGAAGTGGAATGATAATATAAAGGTCATCAGTCCCTAAGCTTACACATTACTTAACCTAAATTATCCTAAGGACAAACACACACACCCATGCCCGAGGAGGACTCGAACCTCCGCCGGGACCAACCGCACAGTTCATGACTGCAGCGCCTAAGATCGCTCGGCTAATCCCCCGCGGCGTCATTTCAGGAAACCCAGAATATACTCTGTAGGAATCAATATGGATTCCGGAAACAGCGATCGTGTGAGACCCAACTCGCTTTATTTGTTCATGAGACCCAGAAAACATTAGATACAGGCTTCCAGGTAGATGCCATTTTCCTTGACTTCCGGAAGGCGTTCGATACAGTTCCGCACTGTCGCCTGATAAACAAAGCTAGAGCCTACGGAATATCAGACCAGCTGCATGGCTGGATTGAAGAGTTTTTAGCAAACAGAACACAGCATGTTGTTCTCAATGGAGAGACGTCTACAGACGTTGGAGTAACCTCTGGCGTGCCACAGGGGAGTGTTATGGGACCATTGATTTTCACTAAATATATAAATGACCTAGTGTCGGAAGTTCCATGTGGCTTTTCGCGGATGATGCTGTAGCATACAGAGAAGTTGCAGCATTAGAAAATTGCAGCGAAATGCAGGAAGATCTGCAGCGGATAGGCCCTTGGAGCAGGGAGTGGCAACTGAGCCTTAACATAGACGAATGTAGTGTATTGCGAATACATAGACAGAAGGATCCTTTATTGTATGGTTATATGAAAGCGGAACAAACACTGGTAGCAGTTACTTCTGTAAAATATCTGGGGGTATGCGTACGGAACGATTTGCAGTGGAATGATCATATAAAATTAAATTTTAGTAAGGCGGGTGCCAGGTTAAGATTCATTCGGAGAGTTCTTAGAAAATGTAGTGCACCAACAAAGGAGGTGGCTTACAAAACACTCGTTTGACCTATACTCGAGTATTGCTCATCAGTGTGGGATCCGTAGCAGATCGGGTTGACAAAGGAGATAGAGAAGATCCAAAGAAGAGCGGCGCGTTTCGTCACAGGGTTATTTGGTAAGCGTGATAGCGTTACGGAGATGTTTAGCAAACTCAAGTGGCACAGTCTGCAAGAGAGGCGCTCTGCATCGCGGTGTAGCTTGCTGTCCAGGTTTCGAGAGGGTCCGTTTCTGGATGAGGTATCGAATATATCGCTTCCCCCAACTTATACCTCCCGAGGAGATCACCAATGTAAAATTAGAGAGATTCGAGCGCTTAGGGAGGCTTTCCGGCAGTCGTTCTTCCCCATACGCGATTGGAACAAGAAAGGGAGGTAATGGCAGTGGTACGTAAAGTACCCTCCGCCACACACCGTTGGGTGACTTGCGGAGTATAAATGTAGATGTAGATGTAGCAGGTAAGATTCCTGACTAGAAATGGAGGAAAACGGTCCTACGAACATGTGTCCGGAAATGCATCGTTGCCACGGTAGATGGCGCTGACGAATGTATAAGTTCCCCTGACCACGTGCTGTGCCAGTAGCCCGCTAATGACAATTAAGCAGACTGATGATCGTAGTTCCGGTAAAGGTTGCTTCATCGGTAAAGAGAACTGATGACAGAAATCCCAAAATGGTGATGGTCTGCTGCAAAAACGGTTGACAGACTCCCTTCCGTAGATGGAAAACCGTTGCTGATAATCCTTGCAGTCGTTGCAAATGGTAGGGGTAGTAGCGGTTGTCATGCAGGATGCAAGCAATTGTACTTTGGCTTACACCATGTTAGTGTGCTACTTGACTGGAGCTTGTGCTAGGGTTCGTCTCAATATCCCGTAGAAGCCGGTCCGCCAAATCTGGTGTACGCACGGTCCGCCGCCTCCCTGCACGTTCGTCTGTGTGAAAGGACCCATGCTCACAAGAACGCCCAAAAGCCGCTTCAAATATTGTCTCATGTACAAACATCAAAAAAAGTTATGCATCCCTTCGGTTCCGAGAGTTCCAGAACCTGTACGGAAAATTGCAGTAGAGATCAAGATAAACGTCATTTCCGCCCTTCTTATTGCTCATGAAAACCATACATTGGTTGTACCACCATACAGCGAGACCTTCAGAGGTGGTTGTCCAGATTGCTGTACACACCGGTACCTCTAATACACAGTAGCACGTCTTCTTGCATTGATGCATACCTGTATTCGTCATGGCACACTATCCACAAGTTCATCAACCCACTATTGGTGCTGATTGTCCCACTCCTCAAAGGCGATTCGGTGCCGATCCCTCAGAGTGGTTGGTGGATCACGTCATCCATAAATCCATAAACAGCGCTTTTCAATCCATCCCAGGCATGTTAGATGGGTTTCATTGAGAGGCACCCACATGCCTTGCTCATACTATGGCATCAAGCAGTCAGGTCTGCAAGATGAAGTTGTCTGCCAAGGGAGTGGATTCATTCTTATTTATCAAGTAGCCTGAGCTCCAGTACTCACAATTAAGTTACAAATTATTCTCCCGTTTCAATATTACGCCACGGATAACGCACATCTGACTGTTAGTAATTTACACAACTCTGACTGTTCACTACGCACTGGCAATACCACATTTTCTTTCTCATGTAACGGCTTTGATCAACACGTGGCCATCGCACTGAATATGAATGGCGCACACATTATAAATTCTGGATATCATGACAACATACAATTCGAAGGAAAAGGCCACCAATCTTTTTCTTTTCACTATCTTATTTATTTCGATAAATTCTATAACCTACAACAATAACACATGAGAAATTCCGCCCAGTGGGCATGGCTTTACATTGGTGATTCTCTATCTTATCGTCTCGTAATTATTTAATGCTACAGTGCACTTTCTGGATAGGATGGTGGATCTTTTTTTTTCTATATTTCACACTTCGACTCTCACAACCATCATCACGAAACTTTCCTCCAGACCGAGCGGTACAAAAGGAACATGCATAACCCACTACCTCTGAAACTACTTTGCTACTTTCCCACGCAAACCACACATACTTAAATTACATGATATACACCACACTGCAACATGGAATACAACATAAGGAATAGTCACAACATTATAATCACATCACTTTCAGCTTTCCCACTTCAATTAGTATTCATCCCAGTTTCACACGACACTGCCCCACTTCGTAACTTTTCTTTCCTACTACGCGCTCTGGACGATATATGCGCGTCTTCCTGCGCAATGCAAGCCAAGTGACGTTGCTGGATAGACGGCTGACTCACCTTGCTTCTCTCTCAGAGTATTATAGTTTGAATCAAGTGTCACACGGAAACATAACACGCAAAATAATATTAAGAACATATTCATCACACACGCGAGTCCTCAACTGATACCATGGACGAGTACTTCTCTTTATCCTTTGTCTCATACACAGATTGAGACTCACACAGTACTCACCACGTGGAAGTACTCGTCTCCAATTTCAAGTCCTGCACACGCCATTTCTTAAATATTTCCAACTTATAGTACACACGCTAGTAATTCAGCTTAATTTAAGCACTCGGAAGTATTTCTACTTATTGCTACACGGGGTTTCATTGTGACCGTTGGTCACTTCTGAAGATTACTACGATCCCCTTAATGTTACCTGCCTGACATTTAATTCTCCCCACAAAAGTTCCTGAAATAGAGAAATTATTATTCCAAACTACTCTTAAGTATTTCACATGCAAACCATGTCTCCACTCTTTTGTCCTTACGGAGCACGCCTAAGACAGGTCTTACCAACACTAGATCCAGCGGCAGAGTGCTGAAACATAGCCATTCTTCAGGTCCTCTCGCACCTCTGCCGAAGTGGGGGCGCACCTTGCTGCCGTATTGGTCAGCCACATTTCCGGCGCTCAAAGCTCAGGTAAATTTCATCTCTTTGGTCCCACCAAAGGTGACCCAAGTACCATCTCAAAGATGATCATATATTCACATTCACTATCTGCGGTTAGCAGACGACCATACATTCATTCATTTCACAGATCTCACCAAACTGGATGTAGGGATTTATTTTGTGGGAGTGCACATGTGATCAATTAAATAAATAAATTGTCATTCTTTCCCACACTGGTTCCCGGCTTCGCTGTATTAATTGAAATTGAGTTATTATTAGAAAAAATATGTTGTACTGACAAGAATAACGAAGAATGTTGTACCTATATTCAATGTCGGGCGGTACTGTACCATTTCATCATGTCTGGAGAACATGCTGGCCACGCTAGTGGAGCGATGTCGTTTCCTGAAGGACGTCATTCACAAGATGTGCACGATGGGGGCGCGAATCGTCGTCCATGAAGATGAATGCCTTGGCAATATGGTTCCACTGTCGGTCGGAGGATGGCATTCACGAATCGTACAGCCGTTACGGCGCCTTCCATGAGCACCAGCGCCCTTCGTCGGTCCCACACAATGCCACCCCAAAACAGCAGGGAACCTTCACCATGCTCCACTTGCTGGACAGTGTGTCTAAGGCATACAGCCTGACCGTGTTTCCTCCAAACAAGTCTCCGACGATATTCTGGTTGAAGGCATATGCGACACTCATGGGTGAAGAGAACGTGATGCCAACCCTGAGCGGTCGATTCGGCATGTGGTTGGGTACATCTCCACCGCGCTGCATGGTGTCGTGGTTGCAAAGATGGACCTCGCCATACACGTCGGGAGTGAAGTTGCGTATCATGCAGCATATTGCGCACAGTTTGAGTCGTAACACGATGTCCTGTGGCGCACGAAAAGCGTTATTCAACATAGCGACGTTGCTGTTGAGGTTCCTCCAAGACATTATCCGTAGGTAGGTGTCATCCACTGCATTAGTAGCCCTTTGGCGGCCTGAGCGTGGCATGTCATCGACAGTTCCTGTCTTTCTGTACCTCCTCCATGTCCGAACAGCATCGCCTTGTTTCACTCCTAGACATCTGGACACTGTCTTTGTTGAGAACCCTTCCAGGCACAAAGTAACAATGCGGATGCGATCGATCCGCGGTATTGACCGTCTAGGCATGGTTGAACTGCAGACAACACGATCCGTGTACCTCCTTCCTGGAGCAATGACTGGAACTGATAGGCTGTCCGAGCCCCTCCGTCCAATAGGCGCACCTCATGCATGGGTGTTTACATCTTTAGGAGGGTTTAGTGACATACCTGAACAGTCAAAGGGACTGTGTCTGTGATAAATTATCCACAGTTGAAGGTGACGTGCGCTTAAGTGGCGTTTATGAAATGAGTGGAGCACTGAGCTATATCCAGATGGCTAAAAGAGCTACGCGTAAATGGAAATGCTCTCTGACATTAAAATCAAAGTAGAAAATTGGGTCTGCCACCAACTCTACCCACACTGAGGTTCGACTGAGTTGGAAAATTAATTAATTTAGTCATAAGAACAAATTCATAAAAGAACACTCATAGAAATGTCACTCATAAAAAATGGGATGTAATTATTAATATGATCCAGGAACTGTTCACACGAATGAAATATTAAAATAAAGTAAAAGGTGTGTGAACGCTGTGAATAACAGCAGCCTGCGGCAACGTTCCTGAAAACAAGATCTATTCTAAAGAAGTTGTTTTAAATAAAAAGGGAACACTAATTATTGGACCTGTGAGCATGGAAACACTATGGATGTGCTAGCAAGGAAACTACAAGGTAAATGACGTAGGTAACGGAGACGTAACATCGGTACACTGGAAATGATTGAAACAAATTTATTTATTTCTTAAGACATTGATATACGACATGTGTATAACTGCTGTTGCCTGGAAACTATGTGCGATTGCATTTCACATGATGTACGATTCACAACAGAATCTCTTAATTTAGAATCGCGGTCGAAATTGGAGGGGGACTGGAAAGGTTAATACTCGCATTCAGACCCACATTTACTCAAAGACAGCAAGGACAGCCCCAAAACCAACCTGCAACGAAGCTAGGAGGTTTCTTCCGCTGTGATGAGAAATGATTAAGGAAAAGAGTAAATATGAATATCACAATTGCATTTAAAGTTGAACCTCGGTTTGGAGAAACCACCTCAATGAGTGTCACACATACACGCTTCCGCGCTTAACATGAAATCACAAACTACAAATACAATTGAATAATCGGGCAGGATCTATTTAATATTCCAAAATCAGAGCAATAAGTTAATTCTAGGACAGAGACGGGGGTCACAGGATAGTGACCAGTGGTTCATGGAATCTCAATTTCTACATACCGTGGCCAAATTTTAGCAACATTAAACCACGCAGCCGCAAACAATTAACATTTTACAGAGGACACATCTGAATAGACTAAGGGTGATTGCAGACAGCCAACAAACTCTAATATTAACCCACGTGGATGGTTTCCAACGGACATATTACAATGAAACAAAGGAAATCCACAAAGAGGCAGAATTTATAAAGATTCGGAAAAACATATAGAATGTATACAAACGCAGTCGCAGGTAGAGAAACATTCCACTGAACTGAGGGCACACTTTCTACGTGAGATCGCTTCAACTTATGCAACACCTTTACGTTCTTCTTACGGACCAAAACCGTTCATACGGCTGGCGAACGAAATAGTTTTCCAGGTGGATAAGTCCTTTCCACCATCCGTCTGGAACAACAACGCTCCCAGCTCAGTCAGTGGGCTATCTGTCATCAGGCAATACTCTTGATTCAGATCCGGGTGCGTGAGCAATAGAGCGTTAACCATTGCATTTTTTAGCCCATCAAATTCACTCTGTAGTTGCTCGGCACACAAACGAGGGGTTGAGAAAAGAGTGAGGTTTATAAATCTTTTGTAGAAGTTGCAGAGCCCCAAATAACCCTTGAGCTGATACATGGAAGTAGGTGTTGCACACCCCGCAGTGACTGCAATTTGTTCAGGGTCTGGATTAATCCCATCCGCTGACACAATATGACCCAGAAACTTCATACTTTCGCGCCCAAACAGTGATTTGTCCAGATTCACAGTCAACCCCGCTTTCTCGAATACCTCGAGCAATCAATTTAGAATCCGGTTGTGTTCCTCCCATGACTTCTCTGCAGTGAGAATATTGTCCACGGACACAGTTACGCACGCTTTCAGGTCGTCATGTAGTATGCTATTCATGCATCTTATAAAGGTGGCTGAAGAAACATTCAACCCAAAAGGGAGGTGTTTAAACCGGTAGCAACTTCCATAGCAGAGGAATACAGTGTATTGCCTGGAAGACAAATACAGCATTATTTGCCAGTAACTGTACCTGAGGTCAATAGATGATAAAACTTTCACAACCTGAAAGCATTGCTAAAGTTCCTCCAGTCCTTCTGGCCTATCTATCTCGGACATAATAATTGTGTTTAATCGTTGCATGTCCAACACCAAATGCAAAGACTTGTCCCACTTTGGTACTACGAGAAACAGCGAGTTACAGGCGCTCCTTGCTCGCTCTATTACACACTCTATTACATGCTCTGTTCCAGAATCCTACTTATTTCAGCTTCCACACTACTCTTGTACCCCAGTGGAATAGGGTAGGGTTTAACAAAAAAAAAGGTAGATGTTCGCGCACCATAAAGCAGTACAGAAATCCACTGATCGCTCCCAGAGAGTCCGAAAATACTCCGGTGTGGCTTCTCAGAACATGACACAGTTCCACTTGATTAGCGTCCGTGGCTCCCGCACTGGCAATGCATCTGTTCACAACGCTCATGAAAACAGTGTTCCTCTCATGCACACTACATTGTGAGTCCTGGTGACCGATCAGATAGACAAAAGCCCCCTGTCCAGGTCGCGACTCAGTTCCAACACGAAATTTCAGAAAGCTCACCTCAGACTTCTTGCACAAAACACATTCCTCAAAAATTACACTGACGAGGTTGCTCCTGACGACAACAGTCGTAACGCCTCCAGCCACATCAATTATGGCATGGTGTGCATTCATAAAGTCAGTCCCCAATATCATGGACACGTTCATCAAAGGCATCACAGAAAAATTGAACTAAAACTCATGACCTTGACAAATGAAGTTTACTCAAGCCTGTATTTTGATTTTGACGCTTTTTCCGTATATTGCGCCCTGACCGTCGTTCCTCTCACCTGAAAAGTCAGCCAAGTCTCCGTCTCTTCACACCTTAGAAACAGTGCCTCACTAATAAGCGAGAAGGGGCTGCCTGTATTGGAGATACACATAAGGCTGACCTCTCGACTGGAAACAGACACAACAGGGCTTACTGCTGGCACAGAAATACTGTGGCCCTCCCTCAACAGATCTTTCCTAATGTCGTCTTCCTCTATCAAATGTACTCCAATATCGACAACAGCACTTGTCCTCAGTAAATTGACGCCTTCTGCTTCAGTCAACTGTCATTGTTCCATTTGATTAGGGGCATCAGGCAGATTCTGTCGGGGGTTTGCTGAAGGAATTTCTACACCCGCTGGCTGAGCATCCGCACTGTTTCTAGCACCCATGTTGTTATCTCTCCCTCCTTGCGTTTGCTCGTAATTTTCGTACGTCGTTGGACTCGATTTCCATACCTATTCCCACGGTCCCTATTGTTACCATATTGAAGGCCACGGTCCTGACCATTTCTCCAACTTCCACGGTTTTGCCAGTCGATGTTCCCGTTTCTATTCCGCCAGTCACGGACCCGGGACAGTTGAATCTCGCGCCCTCTCTACACCTCTTTCCTGCGCCACCTACTGTGCCCACGGCTGGCATCGCGCGACTTCACGCCACGCTGCTCCGTCGCGTGATTCTGTGCGTATGGCCCGGGTTCGTATTCTAATTCTTGTAGAATGGCTTTGAAGCTGTCCATTTGCTTGCACCCTGCAGCCAGTACGAAGTGATGCGTGTGCGAAGGCAGCTTGGTCATACATATACGTATGAGTTCCGTAAGGCCCAAATGTCTCGTCGAGGTACTGATCCGTCTGCACCATATGTTCAAACAAACGCACAGCACTCGTAAACCCGGAGAGTTTCACAGCAGGAATCATAAATATACTGTGTTTTACGCGATCTTGCACCCCCTCCGACCAATACGCTGCGAGGAACGCCTGTTTAAACTCGCACACGGAAGTACACTGACGCGCAACCATTCGCATTCTAGAGGCGGGCTCTCCTACCAGAAAACCCCACATGAATTCTGTCTTGTGTGTACTAGCCCACGTTGGCGTGAGGATGAGACGGAATTGTGCCACCCAAGCTACGGGATAGATACCGTCGCTCGTATCCTTGAATAACACGAATTTTCTTAACGAGAGCAAGTGTTTGTGGTCAAACTCCTCCGTTTCGTACCGCGAGAAACGCTCGCGAGAACGACTTCTCCGGCCCCACGAGCACCTAGCAGTTTCGTCATCATAATTCAGTTCTTCCTCATGACCTGAGTCCCTCTCCTCACTTTTTCCACGGTACCTACCATCCTTCGCCGCCATTCCGCGCCTACCCTTTACGCGGGCCTCCAGTGAAGCCACGAGCGCGCTAAATTCTTTTTCTGCGCCCGCATATCTCTCCGCGTTTCCGTATTCTCGGTGCTTAATTTTTGTCACCGACTGTGTTTACTGAAAGTGGTTTACTTCCAACGGCAACGTGCGCTTTCTACTGCTCATAGCAGAGCGGTTATTCACTAGCTCAACAACCCGCGCTAAATCGTCTCGGTGTTCCCGTGTTTCTGCAGCTACCTGCTGCTTGTGGGGGGCGACGTCACTTAACAAGCCTGTATCGCGGAGGTATTCTGGTCGACGCGGTCGCTAATGGAATCCGGGCAATGTTTGCCCTCCTCCTGCAGCCGAGACAGTAGGTTTTCCCTGTCTTTCCGAGACTGTGTAATGACCTGAAACCTCGCTTCTATTGTTCGTTCTTGTTCTAGGAGGCTTTCTCTCAGGCGCAGTTGCTCATTCTCTATATACCCAAGCTGCTGCTCTACATTGCTTAAAATACTATTTATTCCTCCGGCTACTTCCTCAAACAGCCTAATCATCTCGGTTCGGATTCCACCCGACTGCTCCTTCATTTTAGTTTTCTAATTGACCTTGCATTACAGTGAGAAACTGCAAGAGCCTTTTCATATCCATCGGCTCATTGCTATTGTGAATAGCACCGGGCTCACTCCCTCTATTATCCGAATCAGCGTTCTGTTCTGGATTTTGTATTCTTTCTACGTCTTCCACACTCCTAGCATCTGATACTAAACAACCAGCCTCTGCCCCGTTATTTACTGAGCTGGTTTTCGCGGTTTCTGTATTCACACGACTATCGCTTCTTGCAATAACACTAGTACTTTGATCTTCCTCCATACTTCTTTCGCAGATTTCCCAGTTACCACTCTTAGTTTGACTACGTATTTCCATCATTTTTCGAATGAAATCCTTTTTACAATTGTAACGCTACACTCACCTATCAACACAATTCCCTTCATCACTGCGCTTAGCACTACCCAACGTTATAGTACAATATCATCACATGTATGCATAAAACCTAAAAAAAAGAATTATATAAAATAAAATTACACAATGAAACACCAAAAAAGCCACAAGCTATATCGAATTGTTCTTCTGACTTCTAATTCAGACCATCAGCTGTTTGTTGTTTGAGGTTATTGTTGGTGGCCTTCAGCCCTAAAATTGTGGAATTTTTTTCTGTGATAAGTCCTTCAGCCGTCATACAATCAATTGCGTTTTTTAAGAGATTGTTAAAATCTTAATTTCCTTAAATAAAGTTACGTATTTGTTGTGCAACCGAGAGTAACTGATTATGGCCACATCCACAATCGTAACCTTATCCTGCCCCATCCTGTGAAACCAGCTCTCAACAGTAATGTTTTCACAATGGATGAGCTAACTGTGAATTTCAGATTTGAGGAAGAAGAGATGATACTTTTGAGCTGTGTGGTTAGACGCTGACAGAATAGCGATGCAGTGTACACCGAGAAGGAATCCACTGGAACATCACAATCCAAGAGTCTTTTCGTTGTTTTATATTTTAAAAAACAGGCAATAAAATTTGCATATCTCTTCTAGCTGTTTAGCTCCTACGAAATAGCTACAGCTTAACCATGAAATACGCATTCTTTTTTTTTTGTATGGAATAACGGTCAATGGACAATAGAAATTAAAAATACATTCCATACGTCAGTCTGACCCAGGTTTCCAAGAGGCTTCCTTCATAACTGAAATACTAAATAATATGTAACTGTATATTTTCTCCTAATAGTGCAAGAGTCTAGGCATTCCAAACGCGGAAACCTCTTCACTCGCAAAAGTGAAAAATTTGGGATGCCACACCTGCGGTTATTAACGAAATGTTCAGGTGTATCCAGATCACAGAACACCACGTCTTCAAAATACACTGATGTGCAAAATGTAAAGACGAGAGTAGCTTTCGCATAACGTGCCAATGCCAAGTAACATAGCTCTATGAAGCTTGGACCATACACAGAAAGAACTCCTACAGTATACTACAGAAAGTAACTGAAAGAAATACACAATTAGATGAACAGAATGAGACTTTTATGCAATGACAACAGTTACACTGAAATCACCGCGTTTTATGAAGGGCTCCTCGACAGTACAGACGGTGCGACATGGATTTTAATGGGGTGTTCGACGAGTTCTTGTGGTAGGGCTCTACATTGCTCCACCAGCACGTTTGGCTACTGCTGAGTGGCCACTGGTGCACGTGGAGGATGTCCAATTCGTGCCCCCAGCGCACCCCACACGTGTTCGATGGGATTTAAGTCTGGAGAACGGACAGGCTAGTACATTCGCAGAATATTCTCTCGTTCCAGGAACTAATCTACCTGCACATTCGACACGGTCGCGTACAGCCACCTACAACAATGAACTGATGGCCGAATGCACCCCTGAAGAGACGCACATCGGAAAGCAGTACGGTGTAACAGTAACATGGGCCGGTGAGTGAAGCGTGTTAAAAATTGCGAGGCCAGTACGTCCTTGCGGCATTATGGCTCTCCACATCACAACAGCCTAGAGGACCAAAACGATCATATCCCACAACGCTGGACGTATCCTCATGTGGAAAGATGTGGAAACACGTAATGCAGCCAGGTTCCTTCAACTCATAAACTGGTTGCGCCAACAAGGGCTAGTAAATGAACACTGAAATCGTGCTTATAATTGAAATAGCTGCTTTTGTTGTTATACGGGTACTACAGGACAATGCGTTTGCCATTGAAAACTCAGAAACAGCGAGTAAAATTCCGTAACACTTCAAAATCTTGCGCTATAACTCACTGTTCACTGGAGGCTGAAGGTAGAACAAAATACCTCCACGGTTTTATTTGTTCACAGATAAACTCTTTATTCCTATATTCGTGGTCTATTGACTGCAGACGTAAAGAACGAAATACGCATTTTTTTTTATTTCAAAGAAGCAAACGTTAAGTGGTCAGCAACCTAACGTAATGTAGTTTTCCACAGATTTCGTTAGAGTCTAGGATACTTCTGGGATGATATACGTTCCAATCATAGATGATACCTGGAAATGAAGCTTCAAACTGAGGTATCTGTTCCCAGTAGCAAGAATTCGAAATGTCAGAGTTAACCTTAACGCCACTCTATAGCGGCTCTGTATTTTTCTTCTTTGTCCGTGGCCCAATGGGATGAAGTACTATATCGAAAATACGAATACAGTTTAAACACAATGCCCATTGTCACATTTATCTCACTGGTCACTCTCACATATGCATTTCGCAAAATGTGTTAATTATCCCAGCAAGTAATTTTCCATTGCGATTTCGTCTTTTTCGCAAAACATACCGGCTGCTATGAGAGTTGCTGTTAGCAAAGCGGACAACTTCATCACTGGAACAGAGTGCATGGTTCTGCCTATTGTGGATGGAATCACGCGTGCGTGCATGTCGAGAAAGGGCTGCACGCCTCTTCTTGCCTGTGAGGCAAATACAGGCGCACGGCGACTGGTCACACACGTTTACACGTGTCACGAGGGAACTCATGAGCACCATAGGTCTGAAGATCGTGTGAACTTTGTCCTGCGTGGTGTTTCATTTCATCTGCTTGTATAAAACATTATCTGAGGCGAAGGTTAGGGACAGCCTAGAATTTTTCTAAACAAGCGAAGAAAACTACTGAAAATCACAAGCTGGTCAAAGGTTGCTAACCGACTGTACGGATTGTGCCTGGCTCCGATTCATCTCCTCGTCTCAAAAGGTACCGCACTGAGCGTTAAGTTGTAGAAACAGTCTTTATTAGGTAACACCTCTTACACAGAAAAAAAGAACCTAGTTCTGTCCACAGACGTTAGCAAGAGCGGCAATCGGCCGCTGTGACCGGCGGTTCTAGGGGCTTCAGTCCGGAACCGCGCTGCTGCTACGGTCGCTGGTTCGAATCCTGCCTCGGGCATGGATGTGTGTGATGTCTTTAGGTTAGTTAGATTTAAGTAGTTCTAAGTCTAGGGGACTGATGACCTGAGATGTTAAGTCCCATAGTGCTTAGAGCCATTTGAACCATTTTTTGAAGAGCGGCAAACGAGGGCAAGACCTTTTGTTCCATACAGACGTCTCACCCATTAATAGAAATGACTGGGGTTTATTACACCTCAGATTCAGCACTTGGTTTTGTTTGGCTGAAACGCTGTTTGCAAGAAACGACGCGTTTCCATGGCGCAGCGGTAGTTTCAGCGGTATCCTGCAGTCAAGGTGGATGCGACCCTTCACGTAACCTTTCCCTATCTTTGCTCTGTCGTTTCCCCGTACAGCGCTTATCAAGCTGCAGAAAACTTCTTCAGTGTACTGTTGCGCACATTAAGCTGCCAGTTCCCAGCACAATACCGACATGGCTGCATTATACCTGCCCGACATCAGTATCCAGTTCCTACAAGACACCTTGTAAGAGGTCCGAGCAAATGTAATTTCGATGTATTGCTCATGCGCTGCCTGCGACATACAAGGTATAAGAGAATCTCTGACCAGAGAGCAGTGTTGACTACAAAAAAAAAAAATGGCTCTGAGCACTATGGGACTTAACTTCTGACGTCATCAGTCCCCTAGAACTTAGAACTACTTAAACCTAACTAACCTAAGGACATCACACACATCCATGCCCGAGGCAGGATTCGAACCTGCGACCGTAGCGGTCGCGCGGTTCCAGACTGTAGCGCCTAGAACCGCTCGGCCACTCCGGCCGGCAGTGTTGACTACAGTAGGAATTGTGTAGCTGTAGCAGTAAGTTGCTGCTGGTCTGCAGTCTGCTCTGGTCTGGTCTGGTGTATCGTGTTGGGTGGCCGGTCGCGGTGCAGCGATGCCGGAGCCCGAGTATTATTGCATAAGGTAAAAAGCAGCCTTGCGCATATGTAGTAATGTTATCTCAAGTTCCATGTAAATGTTTTAAAAATGTCCTAATAATAATCTTTCTCATAAAAATTAACTTTTAACAACCATTCATTTCAATTTAAAGAATTTACTAATTTCTCCCTTCCATGATCATTCCGATTGTTGCAAAAGAAAAATCAGTTGCTTCCTTTCATAAATGACAAATCTATCGGCCAGCATTGCACGGGGCTGTGCCAGAAAACATTATTTTAAGAGCAGATATACACTCCTGGAAATTGAAATAAGAACACCGTGAATTCATTGTCCCAGGAAGGGGAAACTTGATTGACACATTCCTGGGGTCAGATACATCACATGATCACACTGACAGAACCACAGGCACATAGACACAGGCAACAGAGCATGCACAATGTCGGCACTAGTACAGTGTATATCCACCTTTCGCAGCAATGCAGGCTGCTATTCTCCCATGGAGACGATCGTAGAGATGCTGGATGTAGTCCTGTGGAACGGCTTGCCATGCCATTTCCACCTGGCGCCTCAGTTGGACCAGCGTTCGTGCTGGACGTGCAGACCGCGTGAGACGACGCTTCATCCAGTCCCAAACATGCTCAATGGGGGACAGATCCGGAGATCTTGCTGGCCAGGGTAGTTGACTTACACCTTCTAGAGCACGTTGGGTGGCACGGGATACATGCGGACGTGCATTGTCCTGTTGGAACAGCAAGTTCCCTTGCCGGTCTAGGAATGGTAGAACGATGGGTTCGATGACGGTTTGGATGTACCGTGCACTATTCAGTGTCCCCTCGACGATCACCAGTGGTGTACGGCCAGTGTAGGAGATCGCACCCCACACCATGACGCCGGGTGTTGGCCCTGTGTGCCTCGGTCGTATGCAGTCCTGATTGTGGCGCTCACCTGCACGGCGCCAAACACGCATACGACCATCATTGGCACAAAGGCAGAAGCGACTCTCATCGCTGAAGACGACACGTCTCCATTCGTCCCTCCATTCACGCCTGTCGCGACACCACTGGAGGCGGGCTGCACGATGTTGGGGCGTGAGCGGAAGACGGCCTAACGGTGTGCGGGACCGTAGCCCAGCTTCATGGAGACGGTTGCGAATGGTCCTCGCCGACACCCCAGGAGCAACAGTGTCCCTAATTTGCTGGGAAGTGGCGGTGCGGTCCCCTACGGCACTGCGTAGGATCCTCCGGTCTTGGCGTGCATCCGTGCGTCGCTGCGGTCCGGTCCCAGGTCGACGGGCACGTGCACCTTCCGCCGACCACTGGCGACAACATCGATGTACTGTGGAGACCTCACGCCCCACGTGTTGAGCAATTCGGCAGTACGTCCACCCGGCCTCCCGCATGCCCACTATACGCCCTCGCTCAAAGTCCGTCAACTGCACATACGGTTCACGTCCACGCTGTCACGGCATGCTACCAGTGTTAAAGACTGCGATGGAGCACCGTATGCCATGGCAAACTGGCTGATACTGACGGCGGCGGTGCACAAATGCTGCGCAGCTAGCGCCGTTCGACGGCCAACACCGCGGTTCCTGGTGTGTCCACTGTGCCGTGCGTGTGATCATTGCTTGTACAGCCCTCTCGCAGTGTCCGGAGCAAGTATGGTGGGTCTGACACACCGGTGTCAATGTGTTCTTTTTTCCATTTCCAGGAGTGTATATGCGTTATCCGGCGAATTCATTGAGGTAACAATTTTTCTCTTTTTTGTTCAGAATGATCTTTCAGGGCCATGACGCAGTACTACTGACGTCCAAAATTTACCAGGTTAAATTCACAGTCAATTATTGAAAAGTTATAAGTGAGCGACAATTTAAATGAGAGGTTAGTTACATTGTATTATTACCAAGTTACTGAATATATTTTCTTTTTGTTGGGACGTTACACTGAATGTGAACGACATAATTATAATTTTTTACTGTTGAGAGATTTAGGAATTTTTCTGTTTTTGAGCTTAGATTAAATGTGAATGAATTTTGTGTGGAGGTTAATGTGAATAAGACAATTTTGTAGGGAGGTTATATGGGAAAGAATTTTTGTGGGGAGGTTACAACCTCGTCCCACTTATCGCACAACTTAATCACAACAGTGCTTTACAATTTCTCTGTGGGCAAGGTACACCCGCAACGACTTCCTGCCGCTACATTATTATCCGTGACAGAAACTCTGAGGAACTGGCCAAGATCTACTGTAGGCGTGTTGATCCATTTCGTATTTTTTGAAGCACAGAAACATCTAAATTTTAATGTTCGCCGCCATCAGGAAATCATTGAAAGCTCCACGAAATGCCCTGCTGGAACATTTTGCAACAATATGGTCAACGGTTTGTACGGCTGCTCCACAACTGCGTTTTGGAGATGGAGTCTTACCCCATCTCTAATGAGAGTCCACGCTTTCCGCCACGGTTGATGGCTGCTCTGTCAATCGTTGTCCATATTCTGCGCGATTGGTCGAAGGTAGGTGGTTTTTTTCTTATGCAGGGCAATTTCTGGCAATGCGGAGGGCAAGTCTACGTCCAATCTCGTTCCATGAGTCTGCTAAGTTGAAATGAGACGTTGTGCTGTTACATAGCTATTTTCGAGAATGGATTTCTTCATAAAAGCCGGTTTGTTTCTTGGATAACCCCGTCTTGACGGATAGGGAGATGCGGGTTGCCTTGTGTTTAAACTCACGGACAGGAGGTGCCGTTTGTCGAAGGCCAGTAGGCGGAATGCGGCTCAGTGTGGACAGCCATTCAACGGGCGTTGATCTTAGTGTTGTTGTTGTTGTGGTCTTCATTCCTGAGACTGGTTTGATACAGCTCTCCATGCTACTCTATCCAAGCTTCTTCATCTCCCAGTACCTACCGCAACCTACATTCTTCTGAATCTGTTTAGTGTAGTCATCTCTTGGTCTTCCTCTACGATTTTTACCCTCCACGCTGCCCTCCAATACTAAATTGGTGATCCCCTGGTGCCTCAGAATGTGTCCTACCAATCGATCCCTTCTTCTAGTCGCGTTGTGCCACAAACTCCTCTTCTCCCCAGTCCTATTCAATACCTCCTCATTAGTTACGTGATCTACCTATCTAATCTCCAGCATTCTTCTGTGAAACGTCCCCTTTGAAAAATTAATGAATGACAGTGCTGACAAACCTCTTACAATATTTCCTTTTCAAACAGATGAGCGGAACTGAACGTACTCAGACATTTCGCTCTTTACCTATTCTGATCAACACTGAACTGACACACAATATTTTTTTAGCGCAACGCAATCTGACTTTCAATAATCCCTACAAAACAATGGCCCTGACCTACATTAATCTTTACCTTTCACAAATCCCTTACCTCACAAAAATTTTCGTTTCTCGAACTACTGCAATACAGCGAGCACCACTACTGCCAGCTAAATAAAAGATTCAAACTACTGAAGGCATAACTACTGACAGGCACAGTTAGCAAATGAAAGAATTTGATAGAGAACAAACAATGTATTTACCTTAATAGTGTTGAAAAGTCATAATATATATATATATCAGTTCATGACATCCAGTCTTACTGTCTCTGTCCAGATCATCCGCTCTCAAAACTCCGCCATCTCTCTCCTCACATCCACCACTGCTGGCGGCTCACCTCCAACTGCGCAACGCTACGCGCTGTTAACATCCAGCTGCCCAACACTACAGTAGCAAACAACAATGCAAACCAGCCACAGACTGCACACAGCACAGCCAGTGATTTTCATACAGAGCGCTACGTGGCGTTACAAATAAAAAAACCTAAACAACCTACTTACATCTGTAGCACCACATTTCGAAAGCTTCTATTCTCTTCTTGTCCAAACTATTTATTGTCGATGTTTCACTTCCATACATGGCTACACTCCAAACAAATACTTTCAGAAACGACTTCCTGACACTTAAATCTCTACTCGATGTTAACAAATTTCTCTTCTTCAGAAACGCTTTCCATGCCATTGCCAGTCTACATTTTATATCCTCTCTACTTCGACCATCATCAGTTATTGTGCTCCCCATATAGCAAAACTTCTTTACTACTTTAAGTGTCTCATTTCCTAATCTAATTCCCTCAGCATCATCCGACATAATTCGTCTACATTCCATTATCCTCGTTTCGCTTTTGTTGATGTTCACCCTATATACTCCTTTCAAGACACTATCCATTCCGTTCAACTGCTCTTCCAAGTCCTTTGCTGTCTCTGATAGAATTACAATGTCATCGACGAACCTCAAAGTTTTTATATCTTCTCCATGGATTTTAATACCTACTCCGAATCTTTCTTTTGTTTCCTTCACTGCTTGCTCAATATACAGATTGAATAACATCAGGGAGAGGCTACAACCCTGTCTCACTCCCTTCCCAACCACTGCTTCCCTTTCATGTCGTTCGACTCTTATAACTGCCATCTGGTTTCTGTACATATTGTAAATAGCATTTCGCTCCCTGTATTTTACCCCTGCCACCCTCTTTGTGTAGTTCGGCTGTGCGTCAAGCATTTATGAGTGTTCTCTGTTGAGTCATGCAAGACTACCATATTCCTCAATAAAGCAGAATAGTCCAAGTGCCGAAGTCCGCAGAGTTTTGCGGAGCCGTAGGTTGTTCCGTGCAGGTTGTGTAGGACGCTGTTCCTAGTTCGTATCCTGGCTGCGGTGTTTCCCAGATGCTTCTAGTAGCCAAAGACTACAACGTCGGTTCGCCTCCACATGATGCATTCCGGATAACGCTAAAGAGCTCGCAACATTGGTTAACAGAGTCTTCAATCTCCTAGCTAAAGTACATGAAGCAACATGATGTGCGTACTAATTCTCTCCCAGGATTGACGAGTGTCAAGTACACTACGACATCATCAGAGAGATGAATGATACACGCTGTCGGTGGCGGCGTCATACGCGGCCGTCGGGAAGGCCGGCGGCGCTCCTTTGGCGTGGGCGACGCCGCCCCCTCGCCTCCCACGGTCGGCGGTAAGGCGAGACAGCTGGGCGGCGCCGCCCACCGGAGGCTGGCCCCGCACACGTGACGTCACAGGCGGCCTCGAACAATGCTCTCGCTTACCCACGCTGCTGTTGCGCACGCGGCTCGCGAATCTGGTCGGGTAACTCGCTTAGTCTGCAACGCTCACCGAGACATGATATCACTGCCGGCTAAGAACAATCTACGGCGGCAGTTGTTTCGAGTTAGTGACAGGTCAAAATGACGGCTGTATAGTAAACATGCTTTTTTTTATACACACATAATCACAAAATGGCTCTGAGCACTATGGGACTTAACAGCTGAGGTCATCAGTCCCCTAGAACTTTGAACTACTTAAACCTAACCAACCTAAGGACATCACACACATCCATGCCCGAGGCAGGATTCCAACCTGCGACCGTAGCTGTCGCGCGGCTCCAGACTGTAGCGCCTAGAACAGCTCGGCCACTCTGGCCGGCACAATCACAAAATGCTAAATGATATCGACCTACGCTGTCCATCATCAAAGCTGTGCAGTGAAAACAGCGGAACTGTTAGTACGATTGGCGTTCAATTTTTTCTGAAAGCAGGTTGGTTTTATTCAGGTTTCTAGTACACAATGTAATTCTCCACTCTTTTCAATATAAAACCCAATTTTTCATGATAATCTCCGTTCAAGGAGGCGGCCTTATTCCACTTTACTGTGAGGGAATGTGTGCCCACATCGCACTCTATTGGTCGATGTCGGAGCCAACGTCTGGCTGCATCAATAACCTCCCCATCATCGACGTACTGCTTCCCGCAGAGCGCATCCTTCTCTGCATCAAGATGTGAAGGTGCGAGATCTGGGTTGTAAGATGGAAGAGAAGGAACAGTCCAGTGGAGTTTTGTGAGCTCCTCTCTGGTGCACAGACCTGCATGAGCCCTTGCGTCCTCATGGAGAAGCGGAAGTTCGTGTGTATTGTTGTGGCGACAAACACGCTGAAGCCGTTCCTTCAATTTCCTGATGGTAGCACAATGCATTCCAGAACTGATCGTTGTACCACGAGGGAGGACATCAAACAGAATAATCCGCTTCAGAAATCCAGAAGAATACCGCCCTGACTTTACCAGCTGAAGGTGTGGCTTTGAATTTTTCTTTCGGAGGAAAGGTGGTGTGGCGCCACTCCGTTGATTGCCGTTTCGCTTACGGTTTGAACTGGTGAACCCGTGTTTCATCACCTGTGACGATGTTCGATAAAAATTACCTCATAACGCGCAAATAATTGCGCAGAGGTGGTCCTTCGTTGCTCTTTATGATCTTCTAATACACGCCAGCGTGCTCACACGTTTCAGAACCCCACTAGGTGGACAAGTGTGTCAGCGCTACCAACAGACGAGCCAGTGGAGCGGCAAGGTGTTTGATTGTGATCTGTCGATCACCTCGAATGAGAGTGTCCGCACGTTCCGACATTGCAGGCGTCACAGCCGTGGGTGCGAGTTAATTGCAGTGATGACAGACGCCTCGCTCAAAGACTCACCGTGCTTCTGTTCACAGCTAGATCTCGGCAAGCGCCTATCTGCGATGCTCTGACATTCCGCCAAAAGAAACTCAGTAACAGCTGTCTGCTTGGAACGCACCTCCGTTCCAGGCGCCATTTTGAAGGTTGCGTTTAACGCCGCCACCTATCGGAACTTCGTGAAACTATATGAGCCAAAGCTGGAGTATTCCATGATAACCCACAACAAATTCCGCATTTTCCGAATCCAAACTGGCCGAGGAAAAAAATGTGTTTCGCTACTTATTGAACGCCCCTCGTATATACATAGATTCGTCTGAATGACATATATTTATTAATTCTCTTTATGACGCGTTTCGACATCTTGCCATCATCAGACGAAGAAAAAAGCAAGAATGAATGCAATATACTTCCTCACTAATGTACTGAATTTACGGTAAGTAACTTTAACTCTTTGCTACCTTACGATCGCTTCACTATCTAACGAGCTACACTTTAGATGAAAAGCATCTGGATATTTATTAGTTGACATGAACGAGGGCTGTGCCCACCGCTCGCCTTTATGACGGCTTTTTTCTAGGCGCGCAGTCCGGAATCGCGCGGCTGCTACGGTCGCAGGTTCGAATCCTGCCTCGGGCATGGATGTGTGTGACGTCCTTAGGTTAGTTAGGTTTAAGTAGTTCTAAGTTCTAGGGGACTGATGACCACAGCTGTTAAGTCCCATAGTGCTCAGAGCCATTTATGACGGCTTTTATCCTGCCGGGGCTACTTTCAATGACGTTCTAAATACCTTGGAGAAATGGCATTCCACTCTTCATCAAGAATAGAAGCCAGAGGAGGTAGTAATGTCGGACGCTGTGGTCTCATTCCAAACGTGTTGCATTGGGCTCAGGTCCATGGTAGGCCGGCTGTTTCAGGACTGTTATTGTCCACAAACTATTACCTGACAGATGGTGCTTTATGGTAGGGTGTCTTGTCTTCCTGATACGATCACCGACTGCTACCTGTACCTCTACTGTACGCAGTACACCAAAATGAAAAAAAAATTATTTATTACCTTATTATTTCATGTTGATAGATAACGAATAAAACCCACTGAAGATAGAGAAACTTCTCCGAAACGTGTATGAGTACTAAAACAATAAAAACTGCTTTTGCTCAAGACAAAACGGCATTTCCCTGTTACATATTACGAAGCAAACGGGGCCAAGGGAAGAGCTTCGACCACAAAACGATTAGTGCGAGAAGTATTTATATACTTTCGTATTACACTCCATGTTGGTCCATCATGGCCAGGGGACATCGGCTGGTTAAGTAATTGTCAGTGTCAATAAAATTCAACAATAGCCGTATACTTCAAGATATTATTTTATTTTACTGTGAATGCTGTCAGTTTCGTCATTTCATTATCCCATCTTCAGGCCCCATACGCATCTATCCAAATAAACGAAATTGTCGTATAGCGCCATAAAGCTCTGGATATGGTGAATTCAATCGTTACATTCCTATGTATTCCTACGTAACATTCCTAAGTAACATTCCCCTACATTCCTACGTAACAAGTTCTTTTATTTGGATAGATGCGTATGGAGCCTGAAAATGGCGTAATGAAATACCAAAACTGGTGGCCTTCACAATAAAATAAATTAATATCTTTAAGGACACGGCTGTTCATGAATTTTATTGACATAAACAATTACTTTAGAAGTTAGTGGTTTATTTAGCGCAATATGGGAACCATATTTAAACCAAGAAAAACACCACGAGATCGAACACCATCTTCTCTGTAGTTCACTGTTGGCACGACACATGATGGAAGATATCTCATAGGCATTCGCTAAACCCAAACCCCTACATCAGCGGGTACAGCGTGATTCGTCACTCCACATGACTCGTTTCCAGTCATCCACTGTCCAACAGACTTGCTCTTTACGCAACCTCAAGCGTCACTTACCACTGACTACAGAAATATAAGGCTTATGTGCAGCTGCCCTACCGTTGTACACCATTCTTTTTAACATATATGGAGTCGTTTTACTAACTGAACTGCTGACAGCACTTCGGAACTCTCGACTGATTCCTTCCGCTGACTTCTCGCTACTTTTTACCACCACCTTCCGTTTCCGCCCCGATAGCTGGGTGGCCAGCGCGAGGGACTGTCATGCCAAGGAGTTCGGGTTCGATTCCCGGCTGGCTTCACCGAAGTGGCGTCATCTAAAAAGATTTGCACCAGGCTGCCGATCTACACGACGGGAGGCCCTAGCCGCACCACAATTAATTTTACCATCCTCTGCAATGCTCGACAGTCAATCATGTAGTTGAAATCCCAAGTCACTTTCTTAATTAATTTTGTGTTCAACATTATCATCTGCTGTTCAATAGCTGAATATAACATTAACGTGCACCTCTTTTTAATTAAAAGTGATCAGTTCTGAATCAATTGATGTCAACACTGCCACCGCAGTTCAATCAGGAGTCACAGGGCCTTATTACTTTCTTTGCGTTATCCGATATTGTGGCAGTTTTGCACTCTCTGTTGATCTGTTAGTCAATTAGCTGGGGTGAACACACGCCAAAACCAGATAAGTGACGGGTGGGATGTTACAGCACTTTGCAATCACATCGCCAAATTTCAGAAGCGTTTGAAATGTCTCTGGTGAATTTGTTATTCGGCTGACATCCCATGACGCGTCATCTTTTGAAGTCACTGACCAACCTGCTCTGCTGTCGCTTCTTCTCTGCTGACAACTCAATACTCGCCACCTTCTTTATTTTATACTGACAGGTTCGCTCTCGTGACATCTGACGATCAGTTCCGCATTACACAGTTTTGTCCTGATAGTTTCGATCAGATACTGCACATGGTATCTGTTATTGCTTTTTCTTTGACCTCATGATAACACTAAGTGTTAACAAATGTATTCAATCTACGGAATCCCGTGTAACAAGCACCAAGAATAATAATGGACCTCTTTTCAAAAAAATTCTGCTTAGTAGTGTAATCGATTAACGTCTTCAAATTTTTGTGGTTTTATCAAATGAAAATAACATATGTCTAGTCCATCACATTCTACGACGACAAAATGTTATAATTACCAGTGACATGCTTTCAACATTACTGTTCTTTTTGTTATTTATGCCTATCTCTTCAGGATGTTCTGAAAGTAGCAGGAAATCAGAAACGCACAACCAGAACAACAATAGCAACAAGTCGTTCTTTGGCGCAACTGGTGGAATATGTCCTCAGAACTTCACCTACAGGAAGGAAGAGGGAAGGAAGGAGTGGTACGGAATAATTACATTGGAGCTACACGACAACCTGTCGACTCGACTGGCTATCTAGGTATCAACTTACGAACACTTTAAAAGCTATCTGCTCCTTGTTCTTTGTACACTAATTTCCAGTTTTATGGGTATTGACGTTTCTTTTTCACGTTAGATACGTCTAAGAATTCTCTTTTATACGTACATATTTCAACAGCCTTTGTGTCAGGTATGCCATAAAATAAATACATAAAATGTTATTTCTGAAAGGAATCTCTCTGAATGACATCACCGTTGTGTAGATACGTACATTTCACTAATTTGTGCACAGTATCAGACCTCCCTCCCAAGAATAATGCCCCAAATAAATGTATAATACCAGAAATATTTTGAAGTCGTTCTCTATATACTGCCGTGACATGACACAGAATACTAAGATATTAAATTAATATACGTATATACACACTGAAGCGCCAAAGAAACTGGTATAAAGCACTACGTCTTCAGGCCACGAGTGGCCCACCGGAACCATCCGACCGCCGTGTCATCCTCAGAGGAGGATGCGGATAGGAGGGGCGTGGGGTCAGCACACTCTCTCCCGGTCGTTATGGTGGTATTCTTGACCAAAGCCGCTATTATTCGGTCGAGTAGCTCCTCAATTGGCATCACGAGGCTAAGTGCACCCCGAAAAATGGCAACAGCGCATGGCGGCTGGATGGTCCCCCATCCTAGTGCCGGCCACGCCCAACAGCGCTTAACTTCAGAGATCTCACGGGAACCGGTGTATCCACTGCGGCAAGGCCGTTGCCAAAGAAACTGGTATAGGCAATGTTATTCAAATACACAGAAATGTCAAACAGGCAGAATACAGCGCTACGGTCGGCAACGCCTATATGACAACAAGGGTCTGGTGCAGTTGTTAGATCGGTTCAAAAAATGTTCAAATGTGTGTGAAATCGTATGGGACTTAACTGCTAAGGTCATCAGTCCCTAATCTTACACACTACTTAACCTAAATTGTCCTAAGGACAAACACACACACACATGCTCGAGGGAGGACTCGAACCTCCGCCGGGACCAGCCGCACAGTCCATGACTGCAGCGCCTTAGACCGCACGGCTAATCCCGCGCGGCTGTTAGATCTGTTACTGCTGCTACAATGGCTGATTATCAAGATTTGAATCCGAATGTGGCACGGTGTAAGAGCGATGGGACACAGCATCTCCGAGCTAGCGATGAAGTCGGAATTTTCCCATACGACCACTTCACGAGTGGACGTGCATATCAGGAATCCGATAAAATATCAAAACTGATATCGCTGCAGCCGAAAAGGGATCCTGGAAGAGCGGGACCGACAGCAACGGAAGAGAATCGTTCAACGTGACAGAAGTGCAAATTGTATAAATCGGATGGTCTTGTGCGGGTATGGGGAGGTCTCATGAATCCATGGACCCTGCATGTCAGTAGGACTGTTCAGGCTGGTGGGGCGAGTGCGGTTGGAGTGATGTGGGACCCCTGATACGTCTAGATAGGTCTCTGGCAGGAGGCACGTACGTTAGCACTCACGCCCATTATGCATTCCTACAGACTCCGGCAATTCTGGTAGGACAATGCGTCACTCTACATGTCCAGAGATGCTGCACACTGACTCCGGGAACCCTCCCTAAAGATTGAACTTCGATGACCCTTGGCGTGTGCTGACGGCTGTGACTTGTGGAGCTAACGGAGGGTCAATCTAAAAACCATCCAAAGTCAATATATATCGCGAGGCGGCGTGTTTCGCCTGAGCGAGCGGAATACCCGTATTTATTTCCTGACTTAGCGTTGCTCCATGGCGAGCGAAGAAATGTAAGAAAGTCGGTATGTGACCGGACGTTGTTGCGAGATAGGATAACCAGAGGACGTGTATGAAGTGTGTGCAATGAAACAGTCATTATAAGCCGCCATACTGTATAATTTCTGGTTTCTGAGTTTCACAGGCGATATGAAACTTTAATGTGGAGCTTAGTAACAGCCATAATACAGGGTGATTCAAAAAGAATACCACAACTTTAAAAATGTGTCTTTAATGAAAGAAACATAATATAACCTTCTGTTATACATCATTACAAAGAGTATTTAAAAAGTTTTTTTTTCACTCAAAAACAAGTTCAGAGATGTTCAATATGGCCCCTCCAGACACACGAGCAATATCAACCCGATACTCCAACTGGTTCCACACTCTCTGTAGCATATCAGGCGTAACAGTTTGGATAGCTGCTGTTATTTCTCGTTTCAAATCATCAATGGTGGCTGGGAGAGGTGGCCGAAACACCATATCCTTAACATACCCCCATACGAAAAAATCGCAGGGGGGCTTCTTGCAGGCCAGTGATGAAGTGCTCTGTCACGGGCTGCCTGGTGGCCGATCCATCGCCTCGGGTAGTTGACGTTCAGGTTTCATAACTAACCTTTTTCGTAGGACTCTCCGTACAGTTGATTGTGGAATTTGCAACTCTCTGCTAGCTCTGCGAGTCGATTTTCCTGGGCTGCGAACAAATGCTTGCTGGATGCGTGCTACATTTTCATCACTCGTTCTCGGCCGTCCAGAACTTTTCCCTTTGCTCTGTAAACTGTTTATACCAGCGTTTAATACACCACCTATCAGGAGGTTTAACACCATACTTCGTTCGAAATGCACGCTGAACAACTGTCGTCGATTCACTTCTGCCGTACTCAATAACACAAAAAGTTTTCTGTTGAGCGGTCGCCATCTTAGCATCAACTGACGCTGACGCCTAGTCAACAGCACCTCAAGCGAACAAATGTACAACTAAATGAAACTTTATAGCTCCCTTAATTCGCCGACAGATAGTGCTTAGCTCTGCCTGTTGTCGTTGCAGAGTTTTAAATTCCTAAAGTTGTGGTATTCTTTTTGAATCACCCTGTGCAGTCTGGTTCATTTCAAAGGTAATTTCGCGTATTTATTTTTGATCAAACGATTCTATGATGAACTGTAACGTACGAGAAGCATGTATAGGACTTCGAGGCATTTAGTGGTCGATGTCTGCTGTAGAACAGGCTTCAATAACACGGTCAAAAGCATTGAGAAAGTTTTCTCGGCTAAAACGAACTCATTTCACTTGCACATTCACTTGCAGACAGTCATCGAATGACCAAACGCGAATGGCAGTATCCCAATTCGAGAAGATCTTATGTAAGTTTTCTTTCTCTTACAATTCTAGAATTTTACACGCGACCGTCAGAGTCTGCACCACGAGAGCAACTTGTCTACGTGTACGAAACTACATACGCTGTGGGAGTAGTCGACGCCGCTCTGGAAATCGATATTGTCCTTCGTAGTCATACAAACAGAGACGCTATACACACTAGTTAAATAACAACGAGTTTAATATTACGAGCTTAAAAAAATTAATTTCATCTTTTGAGCCATAACATAATAAAAATGGCTAAAACCTGACAGGACCTACAAGGACTGAAACATAGACACTGTCAAGTATTTCATGACCAAAAACAAATTAATACACGATCATTCTGTTACATGTATTCAGTAACATATTGTGATTTGTTGTGATAAATGTGTATTTTACGTTATGTATATGTACTAATGTTGTGCTTTGTATAATTTCATGCACGAGTGATGGATTTATTCAATGTGAGGTACATGCGACATCAAACACGTCAGTGCGGGTCCATCACATACGAACTTCTTGCGGTTCTACTCTGCAGTAAAGGCAAGCATAAGAATGGCATGCTAAGTCATTGCACACATTAGTCTAGTCTTTGTAGATAACGACTGTGATAGGAGTATTTGTAGTTTTAGTTATTATATGTTTTAGTATACTCAGAGTGATTCGTGTTTTTTTGTTGATTTGTTCAAATTTTGGAGACGTATTCTGGGGTATAGAATCTGATGTGTGTTTTCGTGGGGTAAAGCTGAATTGTGTCTAGAGTAAATTGAAAGACTAGTGAACAATTGAATTCCTATGGTTAAAATCAGATCACAGTTTAAAAGAAATGCAGAGGGAACAGGAACCGAACGTGCAGCCCAGTGGTGATGAACAAAACCCAGGGCAAACGGTGGATGCTGGCCAAGGAGAATCCAAAGATCCTATGGCTGAGCTCTTAAATCAAATGAAACTTTTGATGAATGCCGTAGCTATTTTAGGTGCAGACCAGTCTCACATGTCTGCTGTTCAAGTGAATATTTCAACAACAGTTGAAAATTTAGCTTCGGAACAGTCCAACATTACTCCTACTCAGACGAAACTGTTAGCTGAGCAAGAGAATAGGTCTGCTGCTCAAGCGAATATGTCTGCTGCGCAGGCGGCTATTTCTTTAAATGTAGAAATCATAGCTATGGAACTGGCAAATATAGTGGCTAAAGTAACAAATCTGACCACCACTGTGAGCAATTTAGGTACAGAACAGCAAGAGTATAGTCAAGAGTATAACGAATAAAGTGAACGAACTGCCCACAAGGGAAGATTTTGTTAAAGTATTAGCTGATGTGAGAACTTTGACAAATGAACAGGCAGAAATCAGGAAAGAAATAAATAGTATGAAGCAAACCCGTGAACAACTCCCGATCGAAATAAAAGGAGAAAAAAACTGAAATTGAAATCGTGTGGGTGAGACAGCAAACGGTAGAAGCAGCGGTACAAAAACTGGGATCAACAGTATAGGAAATAGCGTCCGGATGTGAAGGGCGAATGGAACAAAAGTTCCAAGAAAAAAAGCAGCAGTTTAAGCAACAATTAGATGCCTGGGTAGTGGATAAGGAGCAGCAAGTGATATTATCTGTTAATAAAGATATCAAGGAAGTGGTAGATAATATAGTGAGTGAAGGCCTACCGTTACCTCGCCAAATAGATTAAGAGTTGAAGGAAGTTTGCGAGCAGATAGGAACCGAGTCCCAAAGATGGAAAGGAGAAGTTACACAAATTTGCAAACGTACACTCACTCAAAGGATAGCAGAACTGTTGGGCGCAGCTACTGAAGAAAGACAGGAAGCCAGCCCAGAGTGGAGATCTAAAGGCAGAAATCAGGGCTCGATGTATAAACGAACAGATGTGTGGAAGTATGTCACCTATGAATGACTATACCAGATCTATCATGGAAGAGAAAATGTTAAAGCATAGGCAACTCTAAATTTTTTTTCCGGGGAAGAAGACATTAAATCCTGTCGTATTTATCAGACGATTCAGAGGAATGTTACCACGAGTTTGGTCTGATTGACAGAAAATCGAATATGCATCCTGTTACATCCAAGGCGATGGTAGTCTGTGGGTGACTGATGTAATAGACAAGTATCACACCTACGAAAAATTTGAGAAGGCATTCCTCAATAGATATTGGTCAAGAAGCATACAGGAGAGACTGAAGAAGGAAGTACATAACCCAGAACCCTTCTCTTACCGAAACGGGAACTTAAGGAGATACTTCGAAAGTTATTTGAGTAAAGCAAGATACTGGGATCAATCAATAGATCACAAAAGCGGTATAGTGATCATCAAAGCTCAGCTTCCGATGGAGATCAGGGAAAAACTGCTTCATGTTAATCTGGAAAATTCATGTCTGCAGTAGATTCAATAGATTTGCTACAGGAGGAACAAGGAGGAAGAAATAATTACAATAAATCCTATGAAATGGAAAATAGGCAGACAGGTTATAACAGTAATAACGGAAGAATTAATGGAAGACAAATGGATAATTTTCATCAAACTAGTATTAATAATGGTTACAACAATGGAGCAAACTGTATGGAACTGCAGAATAACGGAAGAAATTATGAGCCGAACAGAAATAAGGCGATTTGAAAGGAGGTACAACCCCGTATATAATGACTGTAGGAATCAAGGACAAAGTAATCAAACCATATACGCGGCGAGGCTAAGGCCAACAAATAATCAAGCCTGGCGAGAAAAACCACCGGTCATTGTCGAAGCAATCGATGACAACAACTGACTGGTTAGACTGGGCAATTTAAACCAGATCCGACCGTATTACACCCCAGAGGTACGGCCAATAAAAGGGTAATGGGGGCAGCAATCACCTGTAAACAGTTTTAGGTACAACGATGGAATGGGCATCAATCATGAGTTAATGGATGACTTAATCCTGGGGAACAGGTTGTTAATAAAGTGCCAGTATCAGCGGTCAGTGCCGAAATATTGGAAATAACTATCAGGGGAATCTTGGATACGGGAGCTTCGATAAATGCGATCTCCAACAATTTATTTAAGCAGCTATCCCAGGAGACAGAGTTAACGACGTTGGCAATACGAGACTGTAAGATCATTGGAGTCTTAAGTACCTGCTCGCAATCAGTCTGAATACAAACTTTGCTGGATGTAAAAATAGGAAATACAGAGATAAGATGGGTGTTCCTACTAATAATTCAAAAATTAATAGAAGATTGTATCATCAGATTAGAGACTATGAGGAAGAAGGACTTAAAAACGAACTTCTCGTCCAGTAACGTCAGTTTCTGTGATAATGGGGAAATGGTACAAGTTGATCTGATCATGGAAGAAAGGAGCATTGGAAATTACTGTCCTGGACATGGTACTAAGGTCATTAGAAAGTAAAGGAGATGTAAACGTACAGAAGAGGTAGAGGAAAGCAAGACACTAGGGATAGCAAAACAAGTGGAAGAAAACTCAAAGGAAGCTCATGGGCTGGAAAACGAACAAGTATATAAAGGTTTTTGAAGAAAGGCCGCCGCACAGGATTAGCCGAGCGGTCTCAGGCGCTGCAGTCATGGACTGTGCGGCTGGTCCTGGCAGAGGTTCAAGTCCTCCCTCAGGCATGGGTGTGTGTGTGTTCGTCCTTATGATAATTTAGGTTAAGTAGTGTGTAAGCTTAGGGACTGATGCCCTTAGCAGTATAGTCCCATAAGATTTCATACACATTAGAATTTTTTTTTTTATTTTGAAGGAAGGCCAGAAATTATTAAGGGGTTTACATGCCATTTGGAGGTGCTCCCTCATGAGATGTATTGTAATAAATGATATCCGATTCTGTTTAGACTGAAGAAATCAGTAAGTGAAGAAATAAAAAGGACCCTATAGAACTATTGGTCAGTCCATATTGCAGTCTGCTGTTAGTTGTACCTAAACGAGGAGGAAAAGTAAGATTGGTATGAAATTTTCACTCTACAGCGGAGTGTGCGCTGATATGAAACTTCCTGGCAGATTAAAAGTGTGTGCCGGACCGAGACTCGAACTCGGGACCTGTGGACAAGTGCTCTACCAATTGAGATGCCCAAGCACGACTCACGCCCCATCCTCACAGCTAGGAGACGAGGTACTGGCAGAAGTAAAGCTGTGAGGACGGGCGTGAGTCCTGCTTGGGTAGCTTAGTTGGTAGAGCACGTACCCCCAAAAGACAAAGGTCCCGAGTTCGAGTCTCGGTCCAGCACACAGTTTTAATCTGCCAGGAAGTTTCAGTAAGATTGGTGTTGTTTGCAAGAGTCATCAATACAATTATTGTACTAGTGAGAACTCACCCAGAAAATATAGGTGAACTCATTCAGAAGTTTCACAGAGCCAAATACTTTACCAGTATTGACCTAGAGCCTTCCTATTGGCAGATAAAATTGGATTAACAATCAAGACAAAATACAGCCTTCATATATGCCAGAAGAAGTTATCAGTTTAAAGTATTGCCTTTTGGTTTGAATGTGAGCACAGGAGTTTTCATAACGGCATTAGATGCAGTGTTAGAACGAGAACTAAGAAGTCAGTCCATCCTCTTCGTCGATGACATCTTAATCGCTACTGCAATATGGGAACAGCATATCTGCTTATTAGAGAGATTACTGGAAACGTTTAGGAGATCAGGAATAACCGCAAACCTGCAAAAGTCTCACTTTGAGATGAAGAAGATAAATTTTTTTGGATCATTTAATTGATGACAAAGCAATTTTGCTGGACAATGCCATGATAAGCTCTGTTACGAATTTTCCTACACCGAAGGATAAGAAAAAAATTAATGTGTTTTTGGGTTTAGCCTCATTTTTTCGACGGTTCATAGAAGATCAAGTCATGACTGCAAAGCCATTAGTAAATTTGCTAAGAAGGAATGTTTCTTGGCAATGGAAAAATGACTGTCAGTAAACACTTGAGAAAATCAAATACACTCTGGTAAATGCAAAATTGTTGCATCATCCAGATATGGACTTAGATTTTTGTTTGATGACAGATTCTTCAAATGACAAATTAGGATCTTGTCTTTTTCAAATTAAGACAATTAACAGGCAACCCACGTTCTGCCCAATAGCTTTTGCAAGTAGAGTATTGTTGAGCTGTGAAAGGGCATATATCACGACTGAGCTGGAAGCTTTAGCTATAGTTTAGGCTTTCAAGAAATTCCATTATTATGTATATGGGGCACAAATAATGTCTATTGTGATCACAAAGCCCTCAGCTTCTTGCAGTTGTGCGAGATGCTCACACTGAGATTATTATGGTGGACATTGGCGTTACAGGAGTATCGATTTCACATACTACACATTAAAGGAAAGAACAATCAAATCGCAGACGCCCTATCTAGGCTACCAGAAGGATTAGATCAGGCAGAACAATTATGTGAGCGCAGAGAAGAATTTACTATCATATTAATTAACGAACCAATGGCAAGAAAGTATTATTTGGAATTATGCCAGGGGATAGAGAAGTTACAGAAAAAGTATATCCGCTGGTGTGGTATCCAACAGAAATTGGAACAGCCTGAGTATGCCAACCTGAAAGACTATTTCAAGGTGATAATTGAAGTTTTATTCCAGCGGAGGAATACAAAGGGAGATAATTGGTGTGTATGTATTCCTTAAAGCCATGAAGTCAAGTTGATACAATATATACATCTGGCATGGGGCCACTTTGGAGTGAATAAGTGTACCAATAAGCTACGAACATATTGATACTTTTCTAATTTTCGACGGAAAGTACAGAAGGTCATTAGAATGTGTGCAATATGTCAAAAAAATAAAACCTAATAACAAAGATAGTAGAGGTTTCCTCCATTCTATATTACCAGAGAAACTACTAGCTTTGGTATCCACAGATGTCTACGGGGCATTACCCATAGCGCAACGGGAATGTAGATATATTGTAGGCTTCTTGGATGTATTTACAAAACATGTGAAGTTATATCCATGAAAACTACAACAAGTGAAACTATCTTAAGAATATTATTGCTAGAATATATACCGCAAATAGGGAAACCACAAACTATTATATCAGATAATGGCAGTAATTTTACCCCATATACCTGGAGGAATGCACGGGAGCAAAATGGAATTGAAGAAATACTAACATCAAGATATAATCCACAGGCGAGTCCGATTGCGAGGGTTTTTCGCAAGCTAATCGATTTATGAGGACATATTGTCCGAATAGTCAAACATTGTGAATAGAATATGTGCAAGAGTTTGAAGACATTGTAAATAATTTACCACATACCTCAATAGTTTTCACACTAGAGGAATTGTTTCAAAAGGAAGAAAGGAATGAGTGGATGAACAGTCTACTAAAGGTGTCACATGATAAACCCACTTGGGAAGAAAGGATTAAGTTGGCTTTAGTGAACATGGACTAAAAAGCCACAAGGAGCAAGATAAAATATGACAATAAATTAAGGAAATGTTTGCTGTAGGGGATAGAGTCTTGTCACGCACTCATCCACAGGCATCCTTATTGAAGACGAGGAACAAGAAATGGCAATTGTTATTTGTTGGACCGTTTGAAACTATAATTCCACATTCTGGGGCATATCTATTCCCCTGCCCCATTATGGGAAAGGTAAAGGGGCTCTGTCCTCATCATGTACTATGCGAAGTGAAAATTATAATTACTCCAGTCTCTAGTAAAGGAGAGTTTATTTCAATGAGTTTTTAGGTGTAGGTAGGTTTAGTTAGATAAGTAAGTGTATTGATGTTTGTTTTCAGCAGAACCACAGAAGGAGACCTGATGCTGATTGTACACTTTTATGTGTATATGAATAATTTTTGTGTTTATTTAATTTTGTATGTGTTCATGTCCTAGATTAAGTATAAAGTGAAAAGTAGTTCATGAACGATAGTGTCAGTAATTACTGGAAGCAAATATTTTGACGGGAAATGAGTCCAAGTAGCTCTGGACATTGAACTTCACGCACTTGTCTGAGAAGTATGCTAAGGTGGAATAATTATCTGGGGATACTAGACAACAAAGAGCAGAGGTGTGCATGACATCTTTTGGTTGGCTTTACTACAGTTAGGTGGATCTTTGCTATACAGCTAAATTTTCAGTGTCTTGTAAAAGGTAAACTAACGGTGGCTAGGCTGAGTTATGTTAGATTACCATCTGCTAGTGGTTAAATGCTTGTATTACATGAGGAAAATGGGCTTCCAGTGAAGCAAGCTAAGTATTATGACATTGTAAATAAGGGAATATATGACTTATTGAATTACGTATGATGTTACTGAAATATAAGTGCAGTGTAATTGTGCGTGCCCACGGACACCCTGTAACTGTTGATAGGGTACAACCAATGCACCATAATTAAGAACATTATGAGAATTCATATGGTGTTGAGACTGATCCACGGTGTAATTCGATGAAAATAGGATATAAAAGCAGAGATATTTAACAGAAGTGTTAGAAATGTGAAAGAATGGTGAAAAGTTAACAAAGAAAAACTCGATCCGAATCCATCATGCCAATGCAGAAACATGTTAGCATGCCAATCTATTTACTATTTCAGAGCCAAGAAGACATTCAGAGTAAGGGGTCAGAAGGCACAGACTTGTCATTCTGTTTCACGTCCACCACATCCCATTCCTGATCCCGATGCAAGCCCGTAACCACCTAGTCCACCACGAGATACAACCCGATCCCGATCCATCGACTACGCATCCCAGTAGCAGTAGTGTGGGAGAGAGTCATCGTTCGAGACCAGCCCGCCCTGCAGCTTCCAGCTTCCCTGTGAGATCGACCGACGTCACCCAGCTTCTCTGCAATAACTAACTGTGAAAAAACTGCACAAGAAGTCCGCCTGCTTAGCTGGGTGGTACGGTGCTCACCTCCCAAGCAAGTGGGCCAGGGTTCGATTACCGGCCGGTTTGGAGATGTTCTCCGCTCGGGGACTGGGTGTTGTGCTGTCCTCATCGTCATTTCATCCTCATCACCGGCGTGCAAGTCGCCCAATTTGTAGTCGACGGAAAAAAGACTTGCACTTGGTGACTGAACTTCCCTGGATGGGGCCTCCCGGCCAACGATGCCATCCGCTAATTTCATTAGCACGAGAAGATTGTAATTAAAATTCAGAAATTTCAGTCAAGGATAATGGTTAAAGTACCAAAATGTGAAATGGGATTTGGAAACCAGGTTGGTTGACCTCACTCCCGTTTTTCTATGGTTTCCCGTGGAGGCTTTGCCCAGATGGGGAAGCCCGAAATGTAGAAGAGCCATGGTTGTCAACGGTGTCTGGTAAACGTGGTACAGCCTGGAGTAAGGATAGGGAAAGGTACTTGATAGCACCTATTTCTGAAATTAGGCTAAGAAGTATAGTTTTATATAAAGTTAAAGTGAACACCATTTGGTTGAGAAAGTAGTACATACAGCTAGTGCAAGGTGGGTTCGCGAAACGTCGTACACAAAATTTCGCTACCACGGGGGACCATGAAATATCGCTTTGCCCGTACTAGCAGTTAAATGTCGTGAATAAATTGGCTGGCGGGGGGCCATACAATTTCCCTTGGCCCTTACTAGCAGTTTTAAGTCGTCAATAAATCAGCTGATAGTTTCAACAACCTTCCTATTGCTCTGATTCAAACTTAATACACTACTGCCAATTAAAATTGCTACACCAAGAAGAAATGCAGATGATAAACGGGTATTCATTGAACAAATATATTATACTAGAACTGACATGTTATTACATTTTCACGCGATTTGGGTGCATAGATCCTGAGAAATCAGAATCCAGAACAACCACCTAGACACGCCTGGGCATTAAGTCTAACAGAGCTTGGATGGCGTGTACAGATACAGCTGCCCATGCAGCTTCAACACGATACCAGAGTTCATCAAGCGTAGTGACTGGCGTATTGTGACGAGCCAGTTGCTCGGCCACCATTGACCAGACGTTTTCAATTGGTGGAAGATCTGGAGAATGTGCTGTCCAGGGCAGTAGTCGAACATTTTCTGTATCCAGAAAGGCCCGTACAGGACCTTCAACATGCGGTCGTGCATTATGCTGCTGAAATGTAGGGTGTCGCAGGGATCGAATGAAGGATAGAGTCATGGGTCGTAACACATCTGAAATGTAACGTCCACTGATCAAAGTGTCATCAGTGCGAACAAGAGGTGACAGAGACGTGTAACCAAAGGCACCCCATATCATCACGCCGGGTAATACGCCAGTATGGCGATGACAAATACACGCTTCCAATGTGCGTTCACCGCGATGTCACCAAACACGGGTGCGGCCATCATGATGCTGTAAACAGAACCTGCATTCATCCGAAAAAATGACGTTTTGCCATTCGTGCACCCAGCTTCGTAGTTGAGTACACCATCGAAGGCGCTCCGGTCTTTGATGCAGCGTCAAGGGTAACGGCAGCCATGGTCTCCGAACTGATAGTCCATGCTGTTGCAAACGTCGTCCAACTCTTCTTACAGATGGTTGTTGTCTTGCAAACGTCCCTATCTGTTGACTCAGGGATCGAGACGTGACTGCACGATCCGTTACAGCCATGCGGATAAGATGCCTGTCATCTCGACTGCTATTGATACGAGGCCGTTGGGATCCAGTGCGGCGTCCCGTATTACACTCATGAACTCACCGATTCCATATTCTGCTAACAGTCATTGGATCTCGACCAACGCGAGCAGCAATGTCGCGATACGTTAAACCGCAATCGCGATAGGCTACAATCCGACCTTTATCAAAGTCGGAAACGTGATGGTACGCATTTCTCCTTCTTACACGAGGCATCACAATGTAAGTAGACTGTTTAGGTTCTTATATTGGTAACGCCACCGCCACGTAGCGTGGCTGTGCAGTATGCAGTCTGTGGCTGGTTGGCATTGTTGTAATATTCGCTATTGTAGTGTTGGGCAGTTGGCTGTTAGCAGCGCGTAGAGTTGCGCAGTTGGAGGTGAGCCGCCAGCAGTGGTGTATGTGGGGAGAGAGATGGCGGAGTTCTGAGAGCGGATGATCTGGACGTGTGTCTATCAGAGACGGTAAATTTGTAAGACTGGATGTCATGAACTGATATATATTATGACTTCTGAAAAAAACAGATTGCGTTGCGCTAAAAGTATTGTGTGTCAGTTTAGTGATGATCAGAATAAGTAAAGAGAGAAATGTCTGAGTACGTTCAGTTTTGCTCAGCTGTTTGAAAATCAAATAACGTAAGGGATTTACCAGCACAATAATTCATAAATTTTTCTAAGGGGACGTTTCACCAGGCAACACCTGTCAACTGCTGTTAGTGTATGAGAAATCGGTTGAAAACTTTCCTCATGTCAGCACGTTGTAGGTGTCGCTACCGGTGCCAACCTTTTGTGAATTTGCAAATCACAGCATCTTCTTCCTGTCGATTGAATTTCGCATTTGTAGCACGTCATCTTCGCGGTGTAGCAATTTTAATAGCCAGTAGTGTATATATCACGAGGCGGTGCGATTCGCCTGCGCCATCGAAATATTTTTTCCTTAACTTAGCACTGCTCTATGGCAAGCGAAGAAATGAAAGAAAATCAGTATGTGACCGGACTTTGTTGCGAGACAGGATAATGAGAGGGCGTGTATGAAGTGTGTGCAATGAAACAGTCATTGTTAGCCACCATGTTGTTTAATTTGTGATTTTTGAGATTCACAAGCGATATGTAACGTTAATGTGGAGTTCAGTAACAGCCATAATACAGTCTGATACATTTCAAAGATAATTTCGTGTATTTATTTATTTATTTTTTAAAGATTCTGTGATGAACTGTAATGTACGAAAAGCTTGTATAGGACTTTGAACATATGGTGGTCGATGTCTGCTGTAGAACCTGCTTCAGTAACCTGCTCAAAAGCATAGACAAAGTTTTCTCTGCTAAAACGAACTCATTTCACTCGCAGAGAGTCATCGAAAGACCAAGTGCAAATGCTAGTATCCCAGTTCGAGAAGATCCTATACAAGTTTTCTTTCTCTTTCATTTCAAGAATTTTACAGCTGACCATCGGAGTCGGCAGCTGCTTCTACACAACGCGAGTAACATTTCTTTTCTGTTTTTTTTTCTTTATTTATAAATCTTATGGGACTTAGCTGCTGAGGTCATTAGTCCCTAAGCTTACACACTACTTAACCTAAATTATTCTAAGGACAAACAGAGACACCCATGCCCTATGGAGGATTCGAACCTCCGCCGGGACCAGCCGCGCAGTCCATGACTGCGGCGCCTGAGACCGCTCGGCTAATCTCGCGCGGCAGTAACTTGTCTTAGTGTACGGATTTACGTAGTCACTGCCGCTCTGGAAATTGATACTGTCCTTCACAGACACACAAATAGAGACACTACACACCCTAGTTCAATAACAACGAACTTAATACTACCAGCTAAAAAACATTAATTTATTCTTTTGAGCCCTAATACCCGCATCAGAAAAAGTTTTGGATCATCCTGGTGCCCAGTACCCCTGAAGATAGACGTTGACTGTGGATATTGTATTAGAAACACAGTCCATTTGACTGTTCAGAGATGGCCGGCCGCGGTGGCCGTGCGGTTCTAGGCACTTCAGTCCGGAACCGCGTGACTGCTACGGTCGCAGGTTCGAATCCTGCCTTGGGCATGGATGTGTGTGAAGTCCTTAGGTTAGTTAGGTTTAAGTAGTTCTAAGTTCTAGGGGACTGATGACCTCAGATGTTGAGTCCCATAGTGCTCAGAGCCATTTGAACCATTTGAACTGTTCAGAGATGTCACAACACCCGCCAAAAGATGTAGACAACCACGCATGAGCAGCGCCTATTGGACGGAGGGATTCCGACAGCCCATCAGTTCCAGTCATTCCACCAGGAAGGAGGTACAAGGCTCGTGTTGTCTGTAGTTCAACCATGCCTATACGGTCAATACCACGGTTCGATCATGTACACATATGCATTGCTTCTTTGTGCCAGGAAGGCCTCTCAACAAGGGAAGTATCCAGGTGTCTCGGAATGAACCAAAACGATGTTGTTCGGACATGGAGGAGATACAGAGAGACAGGAATTGTCGATGATATGCCTGGCTCAGGCTACCTACGGATTATGGCTCAGAGGAAGACTGACAGCAATGCCACCATGTTGAATAATGCTCTTCATGTAGCCACAGGGCGTCGTGTTATGACTCAAACTGTGCGCAAGAGGCTGCATGATGCGCAACTTCACTCCCGACGTCCATTGCGAGGTCCATCATTTCAACTACATCATCATACAGCTCGGTACAGATGGGTCCAGCTACATGTCGAATGGACCGCTAAGGATTAGCATCATGTTTCTTCACCGATGAGTGTCGCATATGCATTCAATCAGACAACCGTCGGAGATGTGCTTGGAGGCAATGTGGCCAGGCTGAACGCCTTAGAGATACTTTCCAGGGAGTGCAGCAAGGTGGAGGTTCCCTGATGTCTTTGGGTGGCATTATGTGGGGCCGACAAAGGGCGCTGGTTGTCATGGAAGGCGCCGTAATGGCTGTGGGATACGTGAATTCCATCCTCCAACCGATAGTGCTTTAAGATGGCAAGAACTTTTCCCCTTACATGAAGTCATTAAAGATCACTGAACTCTCGTTGAGCGAACAGTAGGGCTGAACAAAAATGACTGACAAGGCACAATGCATCTTGTAGAGGGTATAGTATGGATGTATTGGAATAATTAATGTTGGATAATGGTATTAAAGTAATTCACATGACATGAAAACTTAGTGGAAACGCGTCAATTTACTGGCGGCTAGTTTATCCCAGGGAAGTATTCAGAGTTAACCGTGGCCGTCTGGGGAGCGGCGAAGGGAAGCGACAATAGGCAGCTTAGGGAGGCTCAAGCTCTGAGAAAGCGGTAACGGGGTTCGGCCTCCAGCTGCCTTAAGATGAGTGACAGTGAGTGGGAGGTTGACCCCATGCTGGTGTACCGGGAAGCATACGGAGAACTTGTATGCCTGTTCTTAAATGTCTCTCGTCCCGTTTTCAGTGAAACATGCGAGAAAGCTGCGCAAAGGTATGGTCGAGTGGTCAACAGAGGCCAAAATATGCGTGTTTGTGATTATAGCAACTTCACGCTGAATTCACGGTCCGCAGAGTCTGAAGTAAATCAGGTGAAGAGTGACAGAATGCATTATGCCGGCCTCCGATGGGAACACAGGACCGAGGAATTTGAAGTAATCTCCTGGGAATCAGTATTCTGGAAAAATTGGTGTTTTGTGCAGACGCTAATCTTGATGGGTGGCCTGGGAGGAGCTAAATAGCAGAAGTTGAGAGGAAGGGAAATTTTGTGGGAATTTGTTCACTTCCCAGACCAGGCATTGGTCGCATTGGGAAGCGACGCATAATTAACGCTACTTGCGCTGCAATTGGCGTAAGTGATTTTGCTGGAGGGGAAACCAAGGTGAAGAGCAGACTGGGAGAAGTCTCCGTAGTGGTCTTCCGTTCCCAGCTTGCCTAGAGTGCGGACGTGGCATTCTTGACTCAGCTTGCCTGAGAAAGAGTGAGCATCTCTGCAGTTTAGCCGCCCCGTCACGCTGAATTCTGTGATATTGCACCCACTCCGGCTTGAATTAGGCCACATTAATTTGTTGGATCGCGTCGGCAAAGTTTCCACGAGGATTTCATGGGCTGTGTATTGGGGAATTCTTCTCGCACTTCGCATTACGCCTGGGCCAGTCGATAGGAATGAATTTTGATTTATCGCGCTTTACTCCACGTAAACGCAATTTATGTGGTGTCACCGCCAGACACCACACTTGCTAGGTGGTAGCCTTTAAATCGGCCCCGGTCCGTTAGTATACGTCGGACCCGCGTGTTGCCACTGTCAGTGATAGCAGACCGAGCGCCACCATACGGCATGTCTAGAGAGACGTACTAGCACTCGCCCCAGTTGTACAGCCGACTTTGCAAGGAAAGGTTCACTGACAAATAAGCTCTCATTTGCCGAGACGATAGTTAGCATAGCCTTCAGCTACATTTGCTACGACCTAGCAAGGCGCCGTATTCACTTCATAATTAATATTATGAAGCATGTACCGTAACGAGAGATGTTCTACAATTGTGGATTAAAGTTAAGTATTATATCAACTACGTACTTTATTTGCAATTCTCAAGATATTGTCCTGTTCCAGACCTCACGCCAGTCAGCGTGTAATTAAACGCGTGCATTTCGGTCTCCTCTAGAAAAACAGTGTCGGCTCTTCTGCCAACACTACAATTTATTACCACTGCTTGATAGCAGAGTCATGTAACGTGATGATGGAAGGTCGGGAGTTAAAATAAATTTGTGCTAATCGACTGCATCTGTTTTCAATCAAGTAGTTGAAATCCCAAGTCATTCTCTTGATTAATTTTATGTTCAACATTTGCATCTGGTGTTCAATAGCTGAATATAACATCAATGTGCACCCCTTTTTAATTAAAAGTGATCAATTCTGAATCAATTAATATCAACACTGCCACCGCAGTTCAATCAGAAGTCACAGGGCCTTATTACTTTTTTGCGTTATCCGATATTGCGGCAGTTTTGCACTCTCTGTTGATCTGTTAGTCAATTAGCTGGGGTGAACACATGCCAAAACCAAATAAGTGACGGTTGAGGTGTTACAGTGCAACCATATCGGAAGCATATTGGCGAGGCATTTGTCTGCATGGACGACCATTCGCGCCCCCATTGTACACATCTTGTGAATGACTTCCTTCAGGATAATGACATCGCTCGCCAGCATATTTCCCAGACATGAACGCTATCGAAAATGCCTGGGATGGACTGAAAAGGGCTGTTTATGGACGGCGTAATCCAACAACCACTCTGAGGGGTCTCTGCCGAATCGCCATTGAGGAGTGGGACGATCAGGACCAACAGTGCCTTGATGAACTTGTGGATAAGTATGTCACGGCGAATACAGGCATCCGTTAATGCAATAGGACGTGCTACGGGGTATCACCAATGTGTATATCAATCTGGACCACCGCCTCTGAAGGTCTCACTGTATGGTGGTAGAATATGGAGAGTGTGGTTTTCATGAGCAATAAAAAGGGCGGATATGATGTTTAAGTTGATCTCTATTCCAATTTTCTGTACAGGTTCCGGAACGCTCCGAAGTCTGGAAAACGTTTTTCGATGTGTGTGTGTTGTAAAACACTTCCGCTGCGCACCTGACTCCCTAGATATGAACATTATTGAGCATATCTGGGATGCCTTGCAATGTGCTGTTCAGATCTCCACCCCCTCGTACTCTTATGGGCAGCTCTGCAGGATTCATGTTGTCAGTTCCCTTCAGACATTAGTCGCGTCCATGCCAAGCCGTGATGAGGAATTTCTGCGTGCTCGCGGGTGCTGTGCACTATATTAGGCATGTGTAAGAGTTTCTTTGGCTCTTCAGTGTATATGTGTGGTACACGTTCTCTCCGACATGCCCCATAGGACAAACACTACACACATGCATATTATACCTGTAAGCTTGACTGCTACGATATATTCAGTGCGGATGCACAACAGGGTCCAAACATCTTGCTGAAATATAGGAAACGCGTAAAGCGTAAAATCCTGGTTCGAGTACTCGTCCACCACAAATTTCCCACTGACATCGGTATCTCCCTCGTAATATTGCTATAGTCGTTGTTTCTGCAGTGCAGAGAATGCCTCTACAACATGGCCATAGCGACAGTTCTCTCAGTATGTTCGTTTTTTATATATTTTATGTAGTAGAGCAGACGCACACCAGGGAGAAATGCTATGAAATTAATGGTCGCCACGGACGAATATGCTGTTGCTTTTCAATCCAAAGACTGATTTTTGAAGCATCTTTCCACGGCAGCCTCTTCATCAGTGCAGAACTTCCGCACCCTACATCTATTTGAAGCTGTTTGTTGTATTTAAGGCTTGGTATCCATCTATAATTTTTATCAACCCCCACATTTCCCGCCGACACCAGACTGAAAACTGCTTGATAGCTTGAGATGTATTCCATCAACTGATTCCATCTTTCAGTCACGCTCTGTCATAAACTTGTTTCCTCCCCAGTTCAGTCCTCTACCTCTTATAGTCATTTGATCTCTCATCCAGTCCTCAGCAGTCTTCTGTAGTACCACATTTCAAAAGCTTCTCTTCTCTTCTTATCTTTATTTCTTATGGTCTACGTATCACTTCTGTACGAGGCTGCAGTGGAGGCAAATATCTTCAGATAAGACTTGAGAAAACACCTGAAAATGTTTAACAAATTCCTCTTTTTTAGGAATATTTTTTGTTGTTGTTGCCAGTCCACATTTTATATCATCCCTACTTCGACCACCATCAGTTACATTGCTACCCAAATAAAGAAACTTCTCTACCATTTCTAGCATCTCGAATAGAAATCTAATTCCCTAAGCATCGCCTGATTTAATCTGACAACATTCCATTTTCCTTGTTTTACTTTTGGCGATGTTCGTCCTGTAATCTGTTTTCAAGTCACTATAAATTCCGTTCAACTACCTATCAAGCCCTTTTCCGTCTCTGACAAAATTAAAACTACAAACAGCTTCGTCGTGGTACAGAAGAAATGAAGTCACACACTTGGAAACCTCGAAATCGTCTAAAATATGTCTTTGATGTTATCGTGTCGGCGCATAGTAAAAGAGAGTAATATTTTAGAGGATTTTATGATGGTGGAAGTGCATAACTGAACTTATTATACAAAATGACAAAGCCGTTACTGGGTAAGTCACACCTGAAGATGGCACTCAGTCGCTGAAATCGGCTGTGTGAAAATTTTAATTACTGAGTGACCTTAGAGTAATAAACTGTTATATAATCATTTACAAGGAGGCATAGTTCCGTTTGCAATATATCACTTTTTGAGGAAGTCAGCTCGGTCCCTAGCCGTGGTAGAGCTACTGTTGTTTGTCAGAGGTTACTGTTCCGTGTACTCAGTTTGTTACCGCAAATCACATACTTTACCGTAATGCATCTGCACAATTCGTTATTTGTTGTCATTTCTGGTGTTACTGTTTTAGTGGCCAGCATTCGAGAATGTTGTAGTTATTGTTGTGGTCTTCAGTCCTGAGACTGGTTTGATGCAGCTCTCCATGCTACTGTATCCTGTGCAAGCTTCTTCATCTCCCAGTACCTACTACAACCTACATCCTTCTGAATCTGCTTAGTGTATTCATCTCTCGATCTCCGTCTACGATTTTTACCCTCCACGCTGCCCTCCAATACTAAATTGGTGATCCCTCGATGTCTCAGAACATGTCCTACCAACCGGTCCCTTCTTCTAGTCAAGTTGTGCCACAAACTCCTCTTCTCACCAATTCTATTCAATGCCCCCTTATTATTTATGTGATCTACCCATCTAATCTTCAGCATTCTTCTGTAGCACCACATTTTGAAAGCTTCTATTCTCTTCTTGTCCAAAACTATTTATCGTCCATGTTTCACTTCCATACATGATGGCTACACTCCATACAAATACTTTCAGAAACGACTTCTTGACCGAAACTTCCCGGCAGATTAAAACTGTGTGCCCGACCGAGACTCGAACTCGGGACTTTGCCTTTCGCGGGCAAGTGCTCTACCATCTGAGCTACCGAAGCACGACTCACGCCCGGTACTCGCAGCTTTACTTCTGGCAGTTCAGAAACGCTTTTCTTATCATAGACAGTCTATATTTTATATCCTCTCTACTTCGACCATCATCAGTTATTTTGCTCCCCAGATAGCAAAACTCCTTTACTACTTTAAGTGTCTTATTTCCTAGTCTAATTCCCTCAGCATCACCCGACTTAAGTCGACTACATGACTCGAGAATATTAAATCCCTGCTTTGTGACACCAGATTCGAGATCTCAATTCGACGTGTCGCTAAAATTATTTCATTCGAGAATATTAAATCAAATAATTCTAGCGACACGTCGAATTGAGATCTCGAATCTGGTGTCACAAGGCAGCGACTCACTTGTTATAACAGTCTTATTTACAAAGCTCTAAATGATCGAATAAGACGTACATTACCCTGTGTCTGGCGTAGGAATTGCACGGTAGCTGGAAGACGTGCCAGCCTCTTGTCCAGCTACAGGGTACTCTGCACCACTATCCCCTTTTCTAGCTGGTCGTTCAGTAGCTCACCGTGAGCCGAGCAACAGAGGGTTAATCGCTTTTCGTGAGACTCTCCAGCTTCCTGGAACTAGGGGAATCGTGTGACTGATAAGGAAAGCAAGTAGGCGAGGAAGGCGGTGACATTAACGGATAGCGGCAAACAGAGGCACGTGTGTGTTTGTTTGTGTGTGTGTGTCTATGTGCACGGCACGTGGCGCCTGCAGACACCGGAGACGCTGTTCCCCTCGCCGCTGACCACCCCTACAGCCCCACCCCCACACAGTCGTCACTCCGGGCCCGGGCGGGTGGTGATAGATTGTGCCATTGTGTGGCCTTTCCTGGCGAGGGGCGCCTCTTCCGCCGGTCACTGTGCGTCTCGTTCTTATTGTATTTATTACTGGCGCTGTCGGCCGTGGGTGGTCCGCGCCCTCGGAGGTCACGCACTACAACGCGTCTGGAATCCCCGTACTGCAGATTAAGCCTTGATCTCCTCTTTTAGCGAGGGTGTCGTCGACAAGCCTCGGTCACCGCATTCCCCATTTTAATGGCGCCTGACCTTCAGAAATTCTGCGACCGCGTACGTCATCTTGATATCTTCTGGAAGCTAGATGTGGTTAGCGGCTATCCGCCCGTGGATTTATTTCAAAGAATCGACCGGTATGTGACTGGTTCTACATCTACATCTACATAGATACACCGCAATCCATCATACGGTGCGTGGCGGAGGGTACCTCGTACCACAACTAGCATCTTCTCTCCCTGTTCCACTCCCAAACAGAACGAGGGAAAAATGACCGCCTATATGCCTCTGTACGAGCCCTAATCTCTCTTATCTTATCTTGGTGGTCTTTCCGCGAAATATAAGTTGGCGGCAGTAAAATTGTACTGCAGTCAGTCTCAAATGCTGGTTCTCTAAATTCCATCAGTAGCTATTCACGAAAAGAACGCCTCCTTTCCTCTAGAGACTCCCACCCGAGTTCCTGGAGCATTTCCGTAACATTCGCGTGATGATCAAACCTGCCAGTAACAAATCTAGCAGCCCGCCTCTGAATTGCTTCTATGTCCTCCCTCAATCCGACCTGATAGGGATCCCAAACGCTCGAGCAGTACTCAAGAATAGGTCGTATTAGTGTTTTAAAAGCGGTCTCCTTTACAGATGAACCAAATCTTCCCAAAATTCTACCAATGAACTGAAGACGACTATCCGCCTTCCCCACAACTGCCATTACATGCTTGTCCCACTTCATATCGCTCTGCAATGTTACATCCAAATATTTAATCGACGTGACTGTGTCAAGCGCTACACTACTAATTGAGTATTCAAACATTACAGGATTCTTTTTCCTATTCATCTGCATTAATTTGCATGTATCTATATTTAAACTTAGTTGCCATTCTTTACACGAATCACAAATCCTGTCCAAGTCATATTGTATCCTCCTACAGTCACTCAACGACGACACCTTTCCGTACACCACAGCATCATCAGCAAACAGCCGCACATTGCCATCCACCCTATCCAAAAGATCATTTATGTAGATAGAAAACAACAGTGGACCTACCACACTTCCCTGGGGCACTCCAGATGATACCCTCACCTCCGACGAACACTCACCATCGAGGACAACGTACTGGGTTCTAAGAAGTCTTCGAGCCACTCACATACTTGGGAACCTATTCCATATGCTCGTATCATAGTTAGGAGTCTGCAGTGGGGTACCGATTCAAACGCTTTCCGGAAGTCAAGCAATATAGCATCCGTCTGATACCCTTCATCCATGGTTCGCAAGATATCATGTGAAAAAAGGGCGAGTTGCGTTTCGCAGGAGCGATTCTTTCTAAAGCCGTGTTGATGCATGGACAGCAACTTCTCTGTCTCAAGGAAATTCATTATATTCGATCTGAGAATATGTTCAAGAATCCTGCAACAAACCGATGTTAAGGATATTGGTCTGTAATTTTGAGGATCCGTTCTTCTACCCTTCTTATATACAGGCGTCACCTGCGCTTTTTTCCAGTCGCTCGGGACTTTACGTTGGGCAAGAGATTCGAGATAAATGGAAGCTAAGTAAGAAGCCAATGCAGTGAGTACTCTCTGTAAAACCGAATTGGAATCCCGTTAGGACCTGGCGATTTATTTATTTTCACAGGTGCTTTATCATCCCAGTGCGACAAGAAGATGCAGTAGGTTCTAGGCAAATCAGCTGGCGCATCCGCCTGAATAACCATCATTGTCTTACAGTGAGACAGCTGACGTTTACAAATACTCGCCTCCCGCGTGGTCACAGGGTTTTCCCATTTGCGTTGCCCCTCACGTCTCTCTGACAGTTGACAGTCCTTGGCGAGAAACTGAACCAATTTTCAGACAGCCGACATACAGAAAGTCACCTCAGGATCACTTTCAGTACAAACGTGACGCTGAATTCCTAGCTCGCCACCCCATTCTCCTGAAATGCCAGCAACTCCTGTAACTAGGTAGATACATGTTCCACTGACATTTGAGCGATTCTTCTATCAAGTGCGTTTAGAGGATACGAATACACGATTAGTTTTGATGTGAAGCAACATATTCTTTTTACGGTTCCAACTCTCAACCTGTAAAAAAGGAGCACTTAATATGATCGCATTTTTTCAGTCTGTCTGAGTCTCTGCATGTCTATTTGTAGGTCTGTCCAACTGTTAAGAATGCTTTTCCTCTGGAACGGGTGCACGTATCAAATTTAAATTAATGTCGCATATTAAGATCTATTGTCCCTTGCCCATACGTCCAACTCCTCCTTATTTCCCCAAATCATCAGATATTCTGCAAACACCGTAGCTTTCATTTTCCTTTCACCAATTACTTGTGCTACTGTACTCATTATATCATCCATCACGACACTGAAGAGTAATGGTGAATGTGCACTTCCCTACCCCAAGCTATTCTTCTGTTCAACCCAAGCTGATCTTTCTCCTCCCACTTTCACACAGCTCACACTTACATGGTACATTTCCCTTATCCTCCAAATAATCTGTTCTGCTACTCTTCTGCTCTCCAGGGCTTTCCACACTTTGCTTCTACGTACACTAACATACAGTTTTTTAATGTCCAGGAAGGTCATTAGTAGATATATTCCATATTCATAGTGCTGTTCCTGCAGTTGTCTTACAGCAAAAATTAGATCCACCGTGGACCTTCCTGTTCTGGAGCCATGTTGCTCTTCTGCCATTCTTCCTTCTAATTTTGCACGAATTCGTGTTTCCAAAATTTTCTCAAAAATCTTTGCGCATTGACTCGTCAACGTTATCTCCCGATAGTTCTTGCGCTCTTTTCTAGTTTCCTTCTTAAAGATGGGGACAATTATTCCTTTCTTCCAGCCTTCTGGGATCAGCTTCTGTCTCCACACAATTTTCATTACTCGATATAGCCATTGTATCCCAAACTCTCCTGCTGCTCTCACCATCTCTACACTTAGCTCATCCAGACCTGGTGACTTCCCTCCCTTCATCTTGTTCAATGCCTCTTCCACTCCTCCCATGTAAGGTCTTTTTCTATTTGCTGTTCCTCGTCTTTTTTTCTCCTCGGCTTGTTTCTCCTCATCTAGGTCTCCATTCGGGTTCAGGAGTTTTTCAAAATAATCCTTAAACATATTCTTGAGTTCCTTCTTATTCTCTACGTCCTGTCCACTTTTGTTCACCATTCGAGCATAATCTGTCGTACCGTTCTTCCTCTTACTTTTAATCATCCCACATAACACCTTTTTTAAACTTTCACTATCTTCCTCCATCATTCTGGTCCACTGTACCATCCACTTTCTTCTTTCCTCCGCCACCACGCTTTTTGCTTCTTTCTTTCTTGCCTTTGTCTCTACTGTTCTCTTCTGGAACTATACCCTAAATGCCATTTATGTTACATATTTCAAAACTCGCAAACTGACTCATCAGAATCTATTGGGTACTTCCCGTTATGTAGAATGATGGGGTTTGGTAAGAAGCAAGATTTCGCTGTAGAAGTAAAGTAAAACAATTGGAAAATTCTTAAAATTAAATTACATCAATAAAAAAATATGTTTTTCCTTTACAACATACATTGCATTCATCATCCGTCACCGAGCGAGATGGCGCAGTGGTTAGCACACTGGACTCGCATTCGGGAGGACGACGGTTCAAACCCGCGCCCGGCCATCCTGATTTAGATTTCCCTCGATTTTCCTAGATCGCTTCAGAAAAATGCCGGGATGGTTCCTCTGAAACAGAAACGACAGACTTGCCTAATCGTATGGGACCGATGACCTCGCTGTGTGGCCACTTCTCGCAAATCAACCAACCAGCCAGCATCCGTCAAAAGCATATTAGACGAACATTACAGTATGCAAATATAAAATCTGAGCTGTAATCGTGTTTTAGTAAGTAAGTAAAAATATTTTATAAAATCTTCTGTATCTGCATATATAAACTGACTTCCCATGCTCGCTTCTTTTTGTGTCCGGGCTAGTCTGAGAAGCTACTGTAGAGATTTTGATACAGGTTTGTAATTCCCGCGACCGATATCTTGACAGTATCTACTGTATCGGAAACAGGCAATTTTTTAGTCCTGCTTATACAATTACATTCAAAAACAAGATTTTTACGAGCAGTTTTTAAATACAAATTCAGCCATTGAATAGAAGGAGTTGTCCAGAAGAAATGATTTCAGCTTACATTCAAAACTTGTTTTACTGCCTGTCAGACACTTTATGTTATTGGGCAAATGATCGTAAACTTTCGTTGCTGGATATTTAACTCTTAACAGCTTTAGTAATGGGTTACAAACGTCACTTCTTTCTCTAGTGCTGTCGTTACAGACGTTACAGTTCTTCTCAAATTATGAAGGATTCTTTATGACGAATTTCATTAGCGAATAAATGTTTTGTGATGGTGCCATTAAACTGCCCAACTCCTTGAAGAGGTACCTATAAGGCGACCACAGGTAAACACCACACATTATTTTTATCGTCGACTTTTGTGCAATCAATACTTTCTTCCTAAGTGACAATTTTCTCCATAAAATTATCCCACAAATCATTATTGAGTGGAAATACGCGTAACATGTTATTAGGTTAATTTGTTTTCAAGACTAACAATTATACGAACGCCAAAAGTAGCTGATCTTAATCGTTTCAGCACCTCAGTAATATGCTTCTTCCAGTTCAAGTTGTCATCAGTATCTGCATCCAGAAATTTGGATCATTCTACAGAAACTGTTGGTATCACTGCCTGTTGTACAGCAACTATTGCATATAGTCTGTTTTTTTTCACATAATTTAGTTAGAGTCCATAACTGGAGAACTCCATAAGAACCCTTTGAAAAACATAACTAACAAACTGTTCTGTTGTTTTCTCTGTGGTGGGAGTTATTATAAAACAAGCACGTCTGCAAAAAAAGTACTAGTTCTCATTGATGAATGCTGAGTAGACGGTCATTCATATATATAAGGAATAGGAGTGGTCCAAAATCGAACCATGCGGGACTCCTGTGACTTCACCTCAGTCGCTAAAATTTTCTCGCCTTTCGACATTCTTTAAATTACTCAGCCCTTTTTTTCCATTCTGTTTAGTAAGGTTCAAACCAACTATGTGTTAAGTCATCATTAGAGGGCGACGTGATCTGCACAGCCAAATGCCTTGGAAAGATCATTAAACTTAACAGCTGGCGGTATTTCATTATTTAAGGTTTGAAGTATTTGGAGAGAAAGTTTATAAAGACATTCTAAACATTCTCAGTCGAGCAACCCTTCTGGAATCCACAATGTGGCGTGCTAAGAAGATCGTTGCTACTTAAATGTGAGACTACTGGGCACATACTTATCTTAATAATGGCAGCGATGCCGAAACTGAGCAATAATTATTTTATTCTTTCTTGTCACCTTTCTTATAAATAGATTAACAATTTCATACATTAATATAGAAAAATTTCCTGTGCCATTGATGCATTATATATATGCCTAAGGACATTGTTCATTAAAGTCTTACACATGGCTGTCTCTGAGCAACCTTATATACGTTTCAACATAGGAATCACACTACCAATCGGTTGCAAATAACTGTTTGGTACATCGACCTAGGTTTCGACCCCTCTAAGGATGCCGTCATCAGAATGAAATTTTAAGAAACCATATAAAATAATACATAGAAAATTAAGTTTAACAAAAACATTAAGCAAGATGTCAATTGTATAAAATACAAAGGTTACTAACGTAAAGCTACAATGCGAGAAGCCAGTGGTCAAAGCTTACAACAGACATGCTCAAGTCAAAAATTAAAATTAAACACGTTCCAGCCTTTGACACGTATGCCTTGCTCTGAACGACATCAGACTGATCGGCCCAGTTGCTTACACTGCTGCCACGAAAACAACAAAAGTTACGTCGCCTGTCGGGCGCGGACAGTGGCATGTGATCATTTCAGGTATTATAACAGAAATAATTGAATTAAACAACATTTAATTATAAAAACAAAATACGAAGGAAGAGAGCTTAATGTATTTTTGAAAATACAAAGTTGTCAAGCAAATGAAGTATAACTAAGAATTATATATTAGACTTTACAGATATCCCCTTTATGTAAAGCGCACAATATTATAGAATATTTACACAAACAGCAGTACAATCCAAAAACTACCTGCATGGACGTAACTTCAGTAGTACTCGTCCAAGAGACTCGGAGAAAAAGGTGTTTCGGAACCAGAAGCAGGAAAACATAGTAGAAAATAAAGGACTCAAAATTTCGCGAGTAGTGGATTAAAGCCAATGAGAAAATTTTTGTAATGTAGTTGCAACTGTTCATTGAGGATGAAACCATCTTTCTCGGAAACATGCTTGAAAATCTCCAGCTCGTCGAGTACATCGAGCCGATGACCTTTCTTTTCCCTACGTAAAATGGAAGTTTCTTCAACACATTTCGGTTTGTGACCGGAAATCAACGGATATCAGCAGAAGTGGATTTATTACATTAGTGCCTCTTCTTCCCAATAAATGTCCCTCATACCTGACACTCGTGAATTAGAAAGTAACGATCGTCAGCTACATTACTTCTCGGGCCTTAGTGTTGCTTCTGGCAAAGATAAACTGCCCTTCGATATTTTTCGAAAAGCCACTAATTCAGAACAGATTGTGACCGCTGGTTCACTGCATCCTCATTCCCATAAAAAAGCCATTCATCATGCAGTTTCTGTACCTTTGCATTTGACAAACTTAATGAAGAGATGAATTTAATAAAAACTATTGCAGTTAATATCAGCTGTGATACCTCGTGAGTTGCAAAGCTCTTCAAAGTTAAAACTGACGCTAAAGTGACCACTTTAAGCATTAGTGCTGGTTCTGACAGAAACGAGCATAAAAAAGTTTTTTCGATTCCATTTTTAGACCCTATTTCTTATATAATTCGTCGTCTTCTAGTTAAAAAAATATAGATGCAAAGGTCTCTTTTCCACAAACAATAACTCGCAAAAAAAATCTTATTCACAGTCTCAAGTCTACAGCTGCTCCTATGCACAGTTCAGGAGTTTGTAAAACCACTTGCGATAGTACCCCGTTTACTATAAAAGACAAATTGAAAGATCTTTCGATGTCATCTTCTTCACTCTCAGTAATCGACTCAATTCCATCATCAGGACTGACATGAAATTCGTCTCCTGGTCCGTTATCGTGGTCGGTGGCACTCCAAACTGCAGAATGCACCAATTAGCTAACGCCTGCGCGACTGTGATTGACTGTTGGTCTGGCATTGGCACCGTATCAACGTAAGGGGAAAAATGATCTTTTATGCTCAACACAGAACGTTTACCTGCTGGTATTCTGTTGAAAGGTCCTAACACGTCCACCGCAATGAAACCAAAAGCTTATGCCAATCTTTGTAACAATAGCTGTTTCCGACTCAAATTGGCCCTATGTGTACAATTCACACACTTTGTAAGTAGGCTGTTTAGGTTTTTACGCTGGTAGCGCCACGTAGCGCTCTGTATGAAAATCACTGGCTGTGCTGTGTGCAGTCTGTGGCTGATTTCCATTGTTGGAGTAGTCGCTACTGTAGTGTTGGGCAGTTGGATGTGAACAACGCGTAGCGTTGCGCAGTTGGAGGTGAGCCGCCAGCAGTGGTGGATGTGGGGAGAGGGATGCCAGAGTTTTGACAGCGGATGATGTGGATGTGTGTCCATCAGAGAGAGTAAATCTGTAAGACTGGATGTCATGAACTGATATATATATATATATATATATATATATATATATATATATATATATATATATAATGACTTTTGAACGCTATTAAATAAATTGTTCGTTCTCTATCAAAATCTTTCATTTGCTAACTATGCCTATCAGTAGTTAGTGACTTCAGTAGTTAGAATCTTTTATTTAGCTGGCAGTAGTGGCGCTCGCTGTATTGCAGTAGTTCGACTAACGAAGATTTTTGTGAGGTAAGTGATTCGTGAAAGGTATAGGTTAGTCAGGGCCATTCTTTTGTAGGGATTGTTGAAAGTCAGATTGCGTTGCGCTAAAAATATTCTGTGTCAGCTTAGTGTTGATCAGAATAAGTAAAGAGAGAAATGTCTGAGTACGTTCAGTTCTGCTCAGCTGTTTGAAAATCAAATAACGTAAGGGGTTTATCAACACAGTAATTCATTAATTTTTCTAAGGCATTGTTTCAACTTCTTGATGTACTGATCCACATCATCCCTCCTTTCTTTCTACGAATAATTCTCTCGCACCCTTCTAGTCATAGACCTGCATCCACCATGGTCTGAAAAAATGTGATCATCCATCTCACGCAATGCTTCCAGTTTTAACTTGGCCGGCACCACCACTAATGGTCGTAATTTTGTATCTCTGTACAATAATCCGTCATGCATACCGAACTGCTGCTGTTTCTTGTACTGCCTACATTCCTCGTCGGTGTTCTGTGCTGCTGGCCACTCCGCAAGATCGTGACCCAGTGCTTGTATTACAGCTCTCTCTTGACTTAGCCCATCCGCATTAATGCGTTTCCTTCCGGCTTGTGGATTACTTCGTATTCAAATTCACTGATTTCTATGCACATCTCGTTACTCTACTAAATGGGGCCTTCAAGCCTAGTAACCACTTTAAAGTTGCACGGCCCGCTATCACCTTAAACTACATCCCATACATCGATAGTACCAAGACTAGTGACGGCCTTGGGACACCCAGTCATGACAAAACTCTTACCATCTCGTGAGCAAGATGTATGAGACAGACGAAATACCCTCAGACTTAAAGTAGAGTATAATAATTCCAATCCCAAATAAAGCAGGTGTTGACAGATGTGAAAATTACCGAACTATTAGTTTAATAAGTCACAGCTGCAAAATACTAACGCGAATTCTTTACAGACGAATGGAAAAACTGGTAGAAGCCGACCTCTGGGAAGATCAGTTTGGATTCCGTAGAAATATTGGAACGCGTGAGGCACGTAAAATAAATGCATAAATAAATAAATACTGACCTTATGACTTATCTTAGAAGAAAGATTAAGGAAAGGCAAACCTGCGTTTCTAGCATTTGTAGACTTAGAGAAAGCTTTTGACAATGTTGACTGGAATACTCTCTTTCAAATTCTGAAGGTCACAGGGGTAAAATACAGGGAGCGAATGGCTGTTTACAATTTGTACAGAAACCAGATTTCCACTTATAAGAGTTGAGGGGCATGAAAGGAAAGCAGTGGTTGAGACGGAAGTGAGACAGGCTTGTAGCCTCTCCCCGATGTTATTCAATCTGCATATTGAGAAAGCAGTAAAGAAAACAAAAGTAAAATTTGTAGTAGGAATTAAAATCCAGGAAGAACAAATAAAAACTTTGAGGTTTGCCGATGACATTGTAATTCTGTCAGAGACAGCAAAGGACTTCGAAGAGCAGTTGAACGGAATGGACAGTGTAAAGGTGTTTTGCTATTTGGGGAGCAAAATAACTGATGATGGTCGAAGTAGAGAGGACATAAAATGTAGACTGGCAATGGCAAGGAAAGCGTTTCTGAAGAAGAGAAAGTTGTTAACATCGAGTATAGATTTAAGTGTCAGAAAGTCGGTTCTGAAAGCATTTCTTTGGAGCGTAGCCATGTATGGAAGTGAAACATGGACGATAAATAGTTTGGATAAGAAAACACAAGCTTTCGAAATGTGGTGCTACAGGAGAATGCTGAAGATTAGATGGGTAGATCACATAACTAATGAGGAGGTATTGAATAGGACTGGGGAGAAGAGAAGTTTGTGGCACAACTTGACTAGAAGAAGGGATCGGTTGGTAGGACATGTTCTGAGGCATCAAGGCATCACAAATTTAGCTTTGGAGGGCAGCGTGGAAGGTAAATATCGTAGAGGGAGACCAAGGTATGAATACACTAAGCAGATTCAGAAGGAAGTAGTTTGCAGTAAGTTCTGGGAGATGAAGAAGCTTGTACAGGATAGAGTAACGTGGAGAGCAGCATCAAACCAGTCTCAGGACTGAAGACCACAACAACAGTACCTTATTCCGTAAACCAGACTAAGCATCTCTCTCTCTCTCTCTCTCGTCATTGTAGAATAATTTCTTTCTCCGTCCATCAACTGCCTTGATGCAGAGGCAACTGGATGTCTTGACCATCGACCTCTTGGCTCAAAACATAGCCAAGGATGTAGGTCGATACATCACATATCAATATATATTCTTTCTGAAACTCACCAAAACGGGACTGGATGCCAACACCTTCTTTAACTCATCAAATACTCCTGGACAGTCCTCCGATCACGCGAACTTAATCCCTTTCCTCAACAATTATGTAAGCGGTCTTGCAACATCCGCAAATCCCTTCACGAACCTCCTATTATAATTCGCGAGGCCAAGGAAAGATTTTAATTTGTGGTGCCGGAAAATCATACATTGCTTGCACCAACCTCGGATCAACCATTAAACATCCTTACTCATAACATGGCCCAAAAACTAACTTCCTCCAGTGTTGAGTGAGAGAGGTTCTGCCTGTAATCTGCTGAATACTTCTTTTAGATATTGCCTATGTTGCTGCATATCCCTTGAATGGACGATTATATCCCCCTTGCGTGGTTTCAGTCTTCTCAGTACTGCGTCCAGCAACCGTTGGAATGTCGCCGGTGAATTTTTCAAGCCAAAAAGCATCCTCCTATATTGGTAGTGTCTGCCATTTGCTGAAAAAGCTGTTTGTGGTCTATCTTCAGAAGCCACCTCTAACTTATGGTGTCTACTCTTTAACTCGAATCTCGAGAAATACTTGCTTTTGCCTAGGCCATATATGGTCTCTGTGATATTTGAAATAGAGTATGCACCTATTGTAGTCATGCTATTCAAATGGCGTTAGTCACACCAAAACCGATTCTTCCGTGAACCATCCATAGACTTCTTAGGTACAATCACAATTCCTGCCCCCTTGCACTACTACTTTTTCTATTATTCCGTCAGGTAACTGTTAATCTATGAACTCTTCTATAACTGGTTGCAACGACCGTGGTGTTCTATATGGTCCTTGCTGTACCGGTGGTACATTTCCTGCTGGAATCCAGTGCTTTGTTGCTGGCAGGGCAGGCAATGGCCCTCTCGGAAGAAACAGATCTTGGAATTCTGGCTACAGGTCTTCTAACTATGCTCTTTCTGCTCCTTTCAAATGCTTCAACTTCTCACGAAATGCAGCCTTAGCAGCGTCCTGTGCCCCCTTATAGCTCACACCCCCTGCGTAGCAGTCGTCCTCATCCAGAATATCTAGTGTATCTAATAACGTTCCCTTCAACAACAGTACGTCTTCGTCACTAAAATTATTCACATTGACGAGTACCACTTTCCTATGTGCCTTATCTATATGGGTACAACACTACGTTTCACCAAACAACTCCCTGTGCCTAGTACTTCGCCGCGATGGCGAAGGCTGCCGTGCGCTGGCCTCGACCCGAACCCCTCGGCAGCATAGGCGGGAGCAAGCACAGCCAGCAGGCCAGTCGCGCTGTGGCATCGAGTCCCGTGAAGGACCCATTGCAGCAGCAGACCCAGCCTGGTCTCGAACTGGAGTCTGCTGCTGACGCTGCCCAGTCTCGCGGTCCGGCGGTGCACATGGTACAGCTACTCAGCGATGACTAAGTCCCCGAATCGAATACGTCCTGTCCTCAAATTCAGCCTCGCTTATACTCCGTTACTGTCCATTTGTTTCTCTAAAACCTGGTGTCTAATCATGTCGCCCGTAGCAATGAGATTCACTCGAGTGTGGTGGCCACGACCCTCTTACTACATCGTTCTCTGCTGTGTAGGCCACTTTACTGCTGCATTCAGCTATCCTCGCTTCGCAACTCACTTGTGCATTTGTTATTGTGATCTACATATCGACATAGCGTGGCTGATGGCCAGCGCTGTTACCACAATACTCCGCAGTGGCCTTCATTCTACTTTCAGTCATTACACCAAAGATTTAATACTTTTAACTAAAATACTGGATAGCGCCACTAAAAACATAAAATAAAACATTAAAACGTCAAATAGTTGCTATTGAAGGGATTGATAAGCGGATGGCTTCGAAGAAGCTCAAGCTGAAAAGTTGAGTTGCTCTACACGAAATAACAGTAGGACCGCAATTAAGAATTAAATGAAAATTTGTTTTCTGGTTGGATTATTCAAAACATTATCTTCTTTCTGTGTTATTTGTAACACAGCAACTATATTATAGCTGCATTACCTTCTTCTTATGAGGACGCTTCGTTCTTCTAGAAGTAACACTTCTGTAATAATCTTTAATCTGGAGAGCAGAAGTCGAAAAGGGGTCGAGAACGAGCTGAGGAAGGAACAGCATGGCTTCAGACCTAGGAGGTCAACTATTGACCTCATCTTTCCAGTGAGGAAGGTCCAGGAGCACCACTATGAATTTGGGGAAGACTTTCTCGAGTTAGAAAATGCATTTGATAGCGTCATTGGAAGAAAGGTCAGAGAGGCACCAGAAAAGAATTGAGTGGAAAAAGAGACAACAGCTGTAGGATATGTACTGTGGGTGTCTGAGTGGTGTGAAGGTGGGAAATGAAAGGATGGGCTGGTCCCACCAAAAAAGTGATATGAATCAGGGTGTCACCTTTCCTCTTCATTGTGGTCTTGAATGACATAATGAATAAGGTAGCAGAAAAAAACTGGAAAAGTCAAGATGAAAAGGATGTTGTTCACAGATGACTTCATAATCTGAGGAAACAGGGAAGAAGAGATTAAGGAACAACTGGACAATTGGAAAGAGACTGTGAGACAGTATGCAGTGAAATTTAATGTAAACGAATGTGCGACCCTGGTTAAAATTAGAAAAGAAGATAGACCAACTAGCGGAATAAGGGTTGGAGGTGAACAACTGAAGAAGGTGGAAAGTTTTAAGCATTTGGGAAGTGTAATAGATAAAAATGGAAGAAATGAGAGAGAGATCAGTGAATGCGGCACACAGGCGCAAGCATTCTTGTGAAATGTCAGGAGCCTCGTTTGGAACGAAGGCGTCCCATGTCCCAAAAAAAAGCGAAGAAGTGATATACAGAAGTTACTGCATCAGGATACTCACTTTTGCATCTGAAACATGGCTATAAAGAAGAGAGATGTAAACATATGAAATGAAGTTCCTCAGAAGTAGGTTAGGAATAACAAGGAGAGATAGGATGAGGAATGAAAGGGTAAGGGAAACAGTCAAAGAGGAACGCTTGCGGAGCAGGATAGAAACATCCTTGAGCACTTCAAGGAATAGGAAACAAGAGGATTCCCAAGAAGAAACATGAAATGGAGATGCAAAGGAAATGGCCCAGAGGAGGACCAAGAGCTAGATGGCTCAAAGTTGTGGAGGAGTATGTTGAAAAAAGCGGCGACGACTGAACCAAAGTAAACACAGAAGTATGCAGGGAAAACAGAACTAGATAGTGAGGCTCATGTTGCAAACAGACCCAGCCTGAGGCTGTAAACTGTTTGAGATGATGATGATGATGATAATATTGATTATGATAATTTGTATTTTGTAGGCATTGTTTGACATATTGGTACATCTATAATTTGAAGTTTTGCTGCGATCCTCTTTCTTAAACAGTGATGACACTTCGATTAAGGCAGTCTTCTGGAATGTTAGTGTAGCCAATGGGTACTGATCTGATGGAAGATTCTAAACTTAAGCAATATGTTGTTGTTGTGGTCTTCGGTCCAGAGACTGGTTTGATGCAGCTCTCCTTGCTACTCTATCCTGTGCAATGTTCTTCATCTCCCAGTACCTACTGCAACCTACATCCCTCTGAATCTCTTTAGTGTATTCATCTCTTGGTCTCTCTCTGCTATTTTTACCCTCCACGCTGCCCACCAATACTAAATTGGTGATCCCTTGATGCCTCAGAATATGCCCTACCAACCGATCCCCTCCTCTAGTCAAGTTGTGCCACAAATTTCTCTTCTCTCCAATTCTATTCAGTTCCTCCTCATTAGTTAAGTGATCTACCCATCTAATCTTCAGCATTCTTCTGTAGCACCACATTTCGAAAGCTTCTATTCTCTTCTTGTCTAAACTATTTAAAACTCCTTTACTACTTTAAGCATCTCATTACCTAATCTAATTCCCGCAGCATCACCCAATTTAAGTCGACCACATTCCATTATTCTCGTTTTGCTTTTGTTGATGTCGATCTTATATCCTCCTTTCAAGACACTGTCCATTCCGTTCAGCTACTCTTCCAGGTCCTTTGCTGTCTCTGAGAGAATTACAATGTCATCGGCGAACCTCAAAGTTTTTATTTCTTCCCCACGGATTTTAATTCGTACTACAAATTTTTCTTTTGTTTCCTTTACTGCTTGCTCAATATACAGATTGAATAACATCGGGGAGAGGCTACAACCCTGTTTCACCCCCTTCCCAACCTCTGCTTCTCTTTCATGTCCCTCGACTCTTATAACTGCCATCTGGTTTCTGTACAAATTGTAAATAGCCTTTCGCTCCCTGTATTTTACCCCTGCCACCTTCTGAATTTGAAAGAGAGTATTCCAGTCAACATTGTCAAAAGCTTTCTCTAAGTCTACAAATGCTAGAGACGTAGGTTTGCCTTACCTAAATCTATTTTCTAAGATAAGACGTAGGGTCAGTATTGCCTGACGTGTTCCAACATTTCTACGGAATCCAAACTTAACTTTCCCGAGGTCGGCTTCTGCCAGTTTTTCCATTCGCTGTGAGGAATTCGTATTAGTATTTTGCAGCCGTGACTTATTAAACTGATAGTTCGGTAATTTTCACATCTGTCAACACCCGATTTCTTTGGGATTGGAATTATTATATTCTTCTTGAATTCTGAGGGTATTTGGCCTGTCTCATATATCTTGCTCACCACATGGTAGAGTTTTGTTAGGCCTGGCTCACCCAAGGCTGTCAGTAGTTCTAATGGAGTGTTGTCTACTCCCGGGGTCTCGTTTCGACTTAGGTCTTTCAGTGCTCTGTCAAACTCTTCACGCAGTATCATATCTCCCATTTCATGTTCATCTACATCCGCTTCCATTTCTATAATATTGGCCTCTAGAACATCGCCCTTGTGTAGTCCCTCCATATACTCCTTCCAACTTTCCCTCTTTGCTTAGAACTGGGTTTCCATCTGAGCTCTTGATATTCATGCAAGTGTTTCTCTTTTCTCCAGAGGTCTCTTTAATTTTCCTGTAGGCAGTATAATGCACCGTAATTATCTAATTCCATGTTATTCAAGTCATGTGTGGCTCATTTGCTGCATTTTTATTTCGCACTTCAAGGATGGAATCCGCTCACGAAAAAAAAAAAAAAAAAAACACCGGGTCGGAACTGTGTTTTGTCCTCCGAATAAAACTCGTGCACAGGTGGGGAGTACCAAAGATGACCTCGGTTTGAGGAAGGCCGGCGTGTACCAGATTCCGTGTCAATGTGGCAAGTCGTATAATGGTCAGACGATGCGTACCGTCGAGGATCGATGCCGTGAACACCAGAGGCACACTCGACTGATGTATCCGAGCAAGTCGGCGGTCGCTGAACATTGTTTGTCGGAATATCACTCTATGGAGTATGAACGCACGAGGCTTCTGTTACAGACGTCGAGATACTGCGACAGCGTTGTTAGAGCGGCCATCGAAATTCGCACCAATGTCGACCTCATAAACCGTGACTGTGGCTATAATCTTAGCAACGCTTGGGAACCAGCGATTGGGTTGAGCCATCACACCGACGTCATCTCAGACGCCGTCGCAATCTGTTTCACTGCGCGACCGTGGCGCGGGGCGCGGTCAGCGGAGGGAGTGCGCCGCGGGCGGAGGGTCTTTAAATCGGCCGCCGCCGCAACCGAACCCAGTTCTAGTGATGGGCTAAACTGCGATTTTCCGATATCAGTGATTTCTGTGAATGCTAATATTCAGTATCTGTTATTCTTAACTGTGATTTGTCGCAGTTAAGAGTCGTAGTTAAGGAACCTAGATCGTGTATCCCTCCGCCACTGCTACTTCTGCGATTTCTGCTACTTCCGCGATTTCTGCGACTTCTGTGATTTCTGCTACTTCTGCGATTTCTGCGACTTCTGCGATTTCTGCGACTTCTGCTACTCTGCGATTTCTGTGACTCCTGCGATTTCTGCGACTTACCACCGTATGAAAAAGTTACATCTGTCCACACAGAAAATTGCATCTCAACAAACCTGTCATTGGTAAGTATGTCTTACGTTTGTTCTTCCGTTGGCTTTAATTTTGTATTGAAGAAACAACTGTGAAAATATTAATTGTGTAATTAATATGTAAGTAGCCATACAGTAGCGTAATAGTTCGTGTTTATAAAATGAATTCTGCCATATTGTTATGTTCACAGGTACGCGAACTACATTTTAGTCACTCAGTAAAGTGATAACTCAAAATATCATTGTCAACAGATCTGGAGAAATTGCCACTGCGTCTTTAGACCGTTTTCGTCAGACGAGAGGTTAGGTTCTAAGTGTTTCGATGGACTTAATTACTTCAGTGAGATCGTTCTTGCAAATGTGAAATATACCCCATTGACTGCCTTTCATTAGAGCAAATTTTAGCAATCTACTCTATCAATTATATTACTTGTAATTAGTGACAGCAAAAATTGTTTAACAATCCTTGTGATTTTGCAGACGCAGTTCTGACTCTGATTACTGGTTGCTGTACGTATCTATCCACATCAAGGCTGTTCAGAGAGACTCGTGAAGATTCAAGACAGCTCTTAGAAGATTTTGCAGTTTCAAAGTGACATAATTGTGAAATAAGTGTGCAGATGAGTGACTAAACTGCGTTTTATTGAAGTTGTTGTGCGATTTTAAAGGAATAATAAATGTTAAAAACAGTGAGTCAATAATGAAAATCTCATTTTCCACATGTTTAAGCCGTCCTATACCCGTAATTTTCCGCCACTTATTTACTGGTAAACACTAGTTGGAGAGTGAGATGCCCCCCCTCCCCGTCTCCACAATCTTGGTGTGACACTGACCTGTAACATATCCCAAAGTCTACAATATGCATTTTGAGGCTGTTGATATGAAAGTGGGATGTACAGATCTTCCATTTAAATCAGGAATAGGTTAAGTGCATTACTTGAAAGTAACACAGGAAAAGCTTACTTATGTAGGCGGTAGTAGTGTCGGCAAAAAGTTCTTGTGTGTGAAGTTGCCATGTACAACACCAGGTGTAAAACTCTTATCCCGAGTCTTGAACTGTGCCGGAACAAAAGTGAGGCATTCATATGACCCAATAATACTGTTTTCATTTCACTACGCTTTTACAGATGTCTGAGTTCCTCTGTGTTAACATTGCAAAGTCCTGTAGGCATGTGGAGTATTAAGCAAAACTGTCATATTGGAAGCAGAATCAAACACATTTGTTACGTTACTTGATATTTTCGGGAGAAAAAGGCAATGTTGCTTCTTATTAATATAATACTTTCAGAGTCACAGCTGTGTTTGACCAACCATAACTGATGCTGACTGTGCATGTCGTCATATAATGTGAAGGGCTTATTTCAATAGTGGTACAAGTCCATTACCTCCACTTTTCTGTCTATAATACTTCTGAAATAATTGATCCAAACAAACATAAATAAAGGTTCATCTCTAGCAAGAAGCCATATGCTTGAATATTTCTGGTGCCTCAACTGCAGATTTTTCAGCGCTCATTTAACTTTACGACTCTGTATCTCAAAATGAACAAAAATGGACTTGTACCACTAATGAAATAAGTCCTTCATATGCAAACACAGCACACCGATCTCGTGAGGCACAAGGCTCTCATAACGAAGTACGTAAGTCGGTCAACAGATGGCACTAGGAAAAGAATGTTAACTGCGCTTTTTAGTTGCTACTTGCGACTCTTAGTTGCGATTTGTCACAGAAATCGCAGTTTCTCGGTAGCGAATAGCGTAGTATGAACTTTGCTCAACAGATGGCACTGCTAACTGCGCTTTTTAGTTGCTACTTGCGACTCTTAGTTGCGACTTGTCACTGAAATCGCAGAAAGCAGTGCTACATCGACCAATAGATGGCTCACGTCTTTGAATGTGAAATACTACTTGCGACTGCTAACTGTGACTGAAATCGCAGTTAGATTCTGTATAGTTGTTATTGTGATATCTGCGACTTCTCAGTCACTGTGATTTCTAACAGATACGCGATTTCCTGCCCACCACTACCCAGTTCCCTCTAAGCAGCCACGGCGTACGGATCTCCGTGCCGGCACGTTCATAGGAGCTCAGTCCGTCACTTCACCTGATGATGGCGACATGTATGATCGCCGAAATATTGTGCCCGTTGGACACTGTAGACTGGCAGTACACCCGTGGATATTTTGATTAAAAAAAAATGGTTCAAATGGCTCTGAGCACTATGGGACTTAACTTCTGAGGTCATCAGTCCCCTAGAACTTAGAGCTACTTAAACCTAACTAACCTAAGGACATCACACACATCCATGCTCGAGGCAGGATTCGAACCTGCGACCGTAGCGGTCGCGCGGTGCCAGACTGAAGCGCCTAGAACGCCACGGCCACTCCGGCCGGCCGCTCACGGAAAACAAAGCTCTCTGACACAGCTCACTGAAGTAAAACAGGACCACTTTGAGAAATCAGGCCATTTTGATTTACAAATCGCTGTCTCGGCATTACCGAGAACCTCTCACCTCGTTCACAGGCCCAGACATATTTAGCGCTGTTGGTGGAATACATAGCTTCGTATGAGCAGTTGCCAGCGGGCTCGTGCGCATGCGCAGAGCCGAATTCGTGTATGAGCAGTGCCTTCCTCCCGCTTCTGGCTACTTGGAGCGTGGCTGTTTGGTGTATGAGCAGTAGCAGCAAGTAGCCAGAAGCTACCCGGAAAAATTTTCCTGGCGCGCCCAAGCTGCCAGATTCGCGCATGCGCAGAGCAAGCTGAGTTATAGTGGGGGGGTCCTTCCCCACGTGACCCGTACCCGTGTATATGTTTCGTGTCTTCGTTTACAGCTCCCACGTCAAATGAAAACAAAACAGATTTCTGTGGCCGGTAGCCATCAAGTGAATTAATATACATTCTCATAACCATGAAAGACCAAAATAAATTAGAAGTTTCAATTTTCTGATTTTATATTATTTCCACGTTATTAGCAATCAACCATTAATGTCTTAATGAAGCTATTTCTGTCTGTTTTATAGAGAAATTTGCTTCAGTTAATTTTTTTTGCGCTGAGGCAGTTAGTTTATTTGAAACGAAGTGTTTCATTCCGCGCTATTGGCTACTTTCAACCTCGTTCAGTTTAAAGTGCAAATTTTCGTTTTCTGGGACGAATGACGTTATACCATAATAAAGAACCAAACATGAGAATACAGTACGGGACCTCCAAGAAAATTGGTATCACGAGAACCACATGAAAAGCTGAATATCAGGTACTTCAGAGTCCATCTGGACATAGAAACGTGCAATTAGAGCGGAATGAAGTATTTTAGAATGGTTTATGAAATTCCGATGCTACTGGAGTAGTCTCTGATGTCCTGTTCCTTTTATGACACTGTAAGATCTCTTAATGCTATATACGTACGAACATACGTAAACATTGACTTGAAGCTAAGTAGGCAAATTTGGTCAGTATTTTTGAACTAAATATTTTGTTTCAAATATAACGACAGCTGTAGCAGAATTTTATAGATCTGCCTTCTGTGAAAGTGTTTTTCGATCACAAGGCACTTGTCTAGTACTTCCTCTGGGCCTGAAGTTATTTCTTAATTTGTGTTTACGTCTTAAATTGGTAGAATGCCATTCTATGCTAAATTTTAGACTGGCAGCATACCATGTTTTATCGTTCTAACTCCCCACATGGCTTCATATTTATTCCTAGGGTAGAATATAAACTGTCAGTTGTACAGTTTCTTTGCCTCACAGACAACCATGTTAATTTTTTCACATTTTGAAATAGTCATGAAATTTATTGTCCTTTATTCCGGTATAAGCTACACAAGAAACTGTCTCTTTTTTTGTCGCAAGTAACTTGTATTCCATACTAGTAGCTTTTTGCAGTGCTGTGTAGATGTAAACCTGTTGGAAATGCTGCATAACAATATTGGAGAGTACGAATTAAAAAAAAAAAAATATCTGTCAGTCACCCCTTAGCAAAATTTTATGGTGCTTCGAGCTGTGGAGTCTAATTTTGAAATGATATTTTGCCAATAACTGCTTCCTTATTTGCACCCTTTATCGGTGTGAGATATGATAAAACAATTGCTTTAAGTACAACTCAGTTGTCCTCTCAACAACATGCCACACGGGCGGCACGGCTACACATGGTCACGTGATGCCCCACCAGAAATGCGACGAAAAGCGTATGAGCAGAGCAAGCACCAAGCACGGGCTGCCTACGTCATCGTAGCTGCGCATGCGCACTACAGCCTGTTGTCTGGCGCTTTCTGGTAACTGCTCAAACGAACCTCATTTGTCGACGTCGGGTGCACGCCACCACTTTGCGACAGGGGGGGGGGGGGGAGCAGAACCGGCGGATGGTACACCAGGGCGGGCGGGGGTGGGGGCGGCCCTCTCAGCGGAGCAGAAGGAACGGCCTAATGAGTTTAGCGGTGGGGGACGGACCGGGCCCCGTGGGACGGCCCAGGAAGGGCCGCGGTTCCCGGCCGGATGCTCGCAATTACGGCGCACGACACCAGATTATGTTCTCCATCCTCCCGGCCACGGGACCCCGGCGCCGGCCGGTAGCGGCGTGGGAGGTTTGGGCGGCAGGGGAGCAGCGGCCGGTACCTAATTGTCCGGCCGACCAGCCTCCAGCACTGCCGATCTGTTGCCGTCCAATAGAGGTGGGCCAAACTGTTATTCTGGAGTAACCGTTATCACAGTTCCAGTTATTCTTTGATAACCGTTATCGTTAACGGTTATTAATAACTGCCAAGTTATTTTTCGCTAGCGAATACCGATAACTCCGACAGTTAAATAACGACATAGTTGGAATCCATCAGTTTAGTTATCAGCAGAACTGCGAGTAGTGTGAAATAGCAGGAATGTCGTATGAATCGTGTCATAACCTCAGCTTATTAACTCCGGGTACATTTTAGTTGATGTTAGAACGATTATTAGTGTTTCATATTATATGTTTGTAGGTTATCGGTCGCTATTAGAAATATTATCTTCGCAGACGCGACAGAAAGTACGCGGAACTTCGCCAAAGCACTGTTTAAGTAAAATGTTAACAACGTGCGTTTTTAAGTATGAAGTAATATGTAAACTGAGTACTGTAGGTTAAATTCGAAGCTTAATTTCGTGTGCTGCTCGCATAATAGAATAAAGTGTACAGCCTTATAATACAACAAAAAATATACGTAATGTGACAGATTCGTTTACTCCTGTGCTGTAAAAGCTAGTCCTATTGGGGAAAGTGTGAGTACGCTAATCCAAGTCTTATGTCAGATTTGCAAACTGCTCGATTTCTCCAGCGACAGCATGTTTATAACATATGAAGACATGCAGATCGAAAAGGTTGACAGTGTTACATTTCTGGGACTACAACTCGATAATAAATTCAGTTGGGAAGGGCATAACACATTTTTTCATTCTATTATTTCATAAGGGAGCATATTCTGTGGTAACTTATCAAACGTAGCAAAAGTTTTTCGCATGTAAAAGCGTGTAATAAAAATCGTTTGTGGTATCAATTCAAGAACATCATGTAGGAACCTGTTCAAGGAACTTTGTATTCTAACCACTGCTTCCTAGTATATTTATTCCTTTATGAAATTTGTTTCAAGTATTTCCAACCAATAGCTTAATACATAATATCAGTACTAGAAATGGAAACAGCAATCTACATAAAGACCTAAAATTAGTTACCTTGGTCCAAAAGGGGTCCAATATTCAGGAACATGCATTTTCAATAAACTGCCAGCAAGTCAGCAACCATTAAAAACTTGGTTTCAGATAAGGCACGGTTTACAGTGTGTTTGAAAGACTATTTGATACAGAAGTGTCTGATTCCACCCGTCATCAATATGCCGGAAATGGCTATTTTAAGTGTCTATGACGTCACTACATACACATGGCAACAAACACGAAGTTACATATAAATAATACAATAACATTTCCCACCAAAAATACAATCAAACCAATGGGACAACTGCGGGAAGTTGGGGGTTTTAGGGTGAGGACAAGCTAGTAAAAAAAACACACCATGATCCCAAAACACAAAATGAAGAACAAAAAGAAAAAAAATACAGCATTCTGCTACACCAACAAAAATCTGCAGGAATCGGACACTTCCCTCGAACAATATAGGTCAACTATAGGTGACCATACCAAAACACCAATACCCACAACTAAAAGTACGAAAATTGGAATCAGACATTTCCCTTGACCTACATAGGTCAACCTCAGATGACGATACTAAAACATCAACACACACAACTATGAAAATGGGAATCGGTCATTTCCGGTGACCTATATAGGTCCACCACAGCTACTGATGCCAAATACCAACACCTACAACTGCGAAAAATAAAACCACAATCCCAAAAGTCCACAAATCATCCCTACATAAATTAAATCACATTCAATACTTCATAAATACACAAAACATCACAGCCAGAAAAAAAAAATTAATTGCCACCAGCAAATTCCGGCACTGCAACCTAGATCGACAGCCCCCCCCACACACACACACAGACACACAAAAACCAACTCATAAACACCGTGCCGTAATGACATTCACACACCACAACACCTTTACGTCGAAGCAGACGGGTGGAATCAGACGCTTCCACTGACCCCTCCTTCTACTCTGTAGATGAATATCGCAACAGAGACTGATAGACCAGCTTAGGTAAAAATTCTGCTATATTTCAGTTTTGACAGCACTTGGTTGCAACAGTCAAGATCGGGTATTCTGTGTACGATAAATTTATTAAAAGTACGTAACTGTGTTTTATTCTGTCAGTGTACCAATTCTGTAAATATTAGCAGTTACTGTGATATATTCACATATTTTGACAATCTCCTGACAAATGATGAGGATAATAATTATTATATTCCACTGTATTATGTTATACTTTCTGACATGTTATTTGTCATTCGCGATGGCCAGCGGCTATTTCCGTAGCAGTACGAAAATATTTGTTCGCTCCAGTTACTATCCTCTCTGGAAATATCACCTGGAACTACGACCTTTAACTGGAGTCACCGAGTCAGGAACGTCTACACACACAGTTATTCCGTTACCAGCTTCCAGGTTATCTGTGGTGGTAGCCCGATAACTACCAGAGAACTAGAACTACGAGCCAATAACGATAACTGCCAGAGGAGAATACCGGTCTCTGACAGTTATTTCCATAGTCGCTCGAATTCCTAAGTAACTTTCCTTGTACTACCCGTCCAAGCTAAATTAACACGTAAGGCGGTGGCTTAAGGGAACGACCGTACTTGTTAATGCCTGTACTGCAGCTCCTATCAGCCACGGCTTGGACATTAACTTTATTTAATTGTTTATGCTAAAAGTAACGAAGGCCCACGAAATAGTACACAGTTCTTATCAACAGATGGCGCGCAGTCTCACAGTTATTCCCATGGTCTATAGAACGCCTTCCAAATGCGCAGTACGATCTTCGGTCAACAGATGGCGCGAGGCACTGTTGACACGAAACAGTTATTGAAATAACTGCCAGAATCAGAGGAACGGTTATCGCAGTAACCGTTACTTCTCAGTAACCGGTTATTTCTATCAGTTACGTTATTTTTTGCCACCTCTACCGTCCAATAGATATCGATCGCACAACTCTTGCTCGTGCTCTCTCTGCCACACACGTCTGCTTCAATTACGTGCGTATCCCACAAGCATCTGTGACCTCTACGGGTATTCCTGTGATGGTGTTACACTTTCAGTGATGATGTAGAAGGGTAAATGGACCTATTTGAGGTAGGGGACCCTGGTCTCGAAACAATGAAGTCAAAAGCTAAAGAACGAAGCCCAAAAATGCTTAGGAAAGACAGGAAGACGGTAATATAAGTCACTTTCTTCATTAAATAATTCATCAGTCTTGCGACTGGTATGATGCGGTCCACCACGAATTCCTTTCCTTTGTCGACTTCTTCAACCCACAGTAGAACCTGCAACGTACGTCCGAAATTATTTGCTGGATGTATTCAAATCTCTGTCTTCCCCTACAGCTCCCTCTAGTACCATGGAAGTCATGCCCTCATGTCTCAACAGGTGTCTTATTAGCCTGTCCCCTCCTCTTGTCAGTGTTTTCCATATGTTCCTTTCCTTGCCGATTCTGCGGAGAAACTCCTCATTCCATGCCTTATCAGTCCACCTAATTTTCAACACTCTTCTGTAGTACATGTCAAATGCTTCGATTCTCTTCTATTCTGGCATTCCCACAGTCCACCTTTCACTACCATATTACATTGTGCTCCAAACGTACATTCGCAGAAATGGTATTAGTAGCCTTCTCTTGGCCAGAAACGTCCTCTTTGCCTATACTAATCGGCGTTTTATGTCCTTGCTTCGTCGTCACGGGTTATTTTGGTGCCTTGGTACCAGAATTCCTTAACTTCATCTACTTCGTGACCATTAATTCTAATCTTAGGTTTCTCGCGCCACTCGTTTCTGCTATTTCTCATTACTTTCGTCTTCTTTCCGACATAATTGTCATCAAGGTGTGTGACTGAATGGAGTTTAAAATGTATATTTGACACCCCCCCCCCCCCCCCCATGAACCATGGACCTTGCCGTTGGTGGGGAGGCTTGCGTGCCTCAGCGATACAGATAGCCGTACCGTAGGTGCAACCACAACGGAGGGGTATCTGTTGAGAGGCCAGACAAACGTGTGGTTCCTGAAGAGGGGCAGCAGCCTTTTCAGTAGTTGCAAGGGCAACAGTCTGGATGATTGACTGATCTGGCCTTGTAACAATAACCAAAACGGCCTTGCTGTGCTGGTACTGCGAACGGCTGAAAGCAAGGGGAAACTACAGCCGTAATTTTTCCCGAGGGCATGCAGCTTTACTGTATGATTACATGATGATGGCGTCCTCTTGGGTAAAATATTCCGGAGGTAAAATAGTCCCCCATTCGGATCTCCGGGCGGGGACTACTCAAGAGGATGTCGTTATCAGGAGAAAGAAAACTAGTGTTCTACGGATCGGAGCGTGGAATGTCAGATCCCTTAATCGGGCAGGTAGGTTAGAAAATTTAAAAAGGGAAATGGATAGGTTGAAGTTAGATATAGTGGGAATTAGTGAAGTTCGGTGGCAGGAGGAACAAGACTTCTGGTCAGGTGACTACAGGGTTATAAACACAAAATCAAATAGGGGGAATGCAGGAGTAGGTTTAATAATGAATAGGAAAATAGGAATGCGGGTAAGCTACTACAAACAGCATAGTGAACGCATTATTGTGGCCAAGATAGATACGAAGCCCACACCTACTACAGTAGTACAAGTTTATATGCCAACTAGCTTTGCAGATGACGAAGAAATTGAAGAAATGTATGATGAAATAAAAGAAATTATTCAGATTGTGAAGGGAGACGAAAATTTAATAGTCATGGGTGACTGGAATTCGAGTGTAGCAAAGGGAGAGAAGGAAACATAGTAGGTGAATATGGATTGGGGGACAGAAATGAAAGAGGAAGCCGCCTGGTAGAATTTTGCACAGAGCACAACATAATCATAACTAACACTTGGTTTAAGAATCATGAAAGAAGGTTGTATACATGGAAGAACCCTGGAGATACTGAAAGGTATCAGATAGATTATATAATGGTAAGACAGAGATTTAGGAACCAGATTTTAAATTGTAAGACATTTCCAGGGGCAGATGTGGACTCTGACCACAATCTATTGGTTATGACCTGTAGATTAAAACTGAAGAAACTGCAAAAAGGTGGGAATTTAAGGAGATGGGACCTGGATAAACTAAAAGAACCAGAGGTTGTACAGAGATTCAAGGAGAGCATAAGGGAGCAATTGACAGGAATGGGGGAAATAAATACAGTAGAAGAAGAATGGGTAGCTTTGAGGGATGAAGTAGTGAAGGCAGCAGAGGATCAAGTAGGTAAAAAGACGAGGGCTAGTAGAAATCCTTGGGTAACAGAAGAAATATTGAATTTAATTGATGAAAGGAGAAAATATAAAAATGCAGTAAGTGAAACAGGCAAAAAGGAATACAAACGTCTCAAAAATGAGATCGACAGGAAGTGCAAAATGGCTAAGCAGGGATGGCTAGAGGACAAATGTAAGGATGTAGAGGCCTATCTCACTAGGGGTAAGATAGATACCGCCTACAAGAAAATTAAAGAGACCTTTGGAGATAAGAGAACGACTTGTATGAATATCAAGAGCTCAGATGGAAACCCAGTTCTAAGCAAAGAAGGGAAAGCAGAAAGGTGGAAGGAGTATATAGAGGGTCTATACAAGGGCGATGTACTTGAGGACAATATTATGGAAATGGAAGAGGATGTAGATGAAGATGAAATGGGAGATACGATACTGCGTGAAGAGTTTGACAGAGCACTGAAAGACCTGAGTCGAAACAAGGCCCCCGGAGTAGACAAAATTCCATTGGAACTACTGACGGCCGTGGGAGAGCCAGTCCTGACAAAACTCTACCATCTGGTGAGCAAGATGTATGAAACAGGCGAAATACCCTCAGACTTCAAGAAGAATATAATAATTCCAATCCCAAAGAAAGCAGGTGTTGACAGATGTGAAAATTACCGAACTATCAGCTTAATAAGTCACAGCTGCAAAATACTAACACGAATTCTTTACAGACGAATGGAAAAACTAGTAGAAGCCAACCTCGGGGAAGATCAGTTTGGATTCCGTAGAAACACTGGAACACGTGAGGCAATACTGACCTTACGACTTATCTTAGAAGAAAGATTAAGGAAAGGCAAACCTACGTTTCTAGCATTTGTAGACTTAGAGAAAGCTTTTGACAATGTTGACTGGAATACTCTCTTTCAAATTCTAAAGGTGGCAGGGGTAAAATACAGGGAGCGAAAGGCTATTTACAATTTATACAGAAACCAGATGGCAGTTATAAGAGTCGAGGGACATGAAAGGGAAGCAGTGGTTGGGAAGGGAGTAAGACAGGGTTGTAGCCTCTCCCCGATGTTGTTCAATCTGTATATTGAGCAAGCAGTAAAGGAAACAAAAGAAAAATTCGGAGTAGGTATTAAAATTCATGGAGAAGAAATAAAAACTTTGAGGTTCGCCGATGACATTGTAATTCTGTCAGAGACAGCAAAGGACTTGGAAGAGCAGTTGAATGGAATGGACAGTGTCTTGAAAGGAGGATATAAGATGAACATCAACAAAAGCAAAACAAGGATAATGGAATGTAGTCTAATTAAGTCGGGTGATGCTGAGGGAATTAGATTAGGAAATGAGGCACTTAAAGTAGTAAAGGAGTTTTGCTATTTGGGGAGCAAAATAACTGATGATGGTCGAAGTAGAGAGGATATAAAATGTAGACTGGCAATGGCAAGGAAAGCGTTTCTGAAGAAGAGAAATTTGTTAACATCCAGTATTGATTTAAGTGTCAGGAAGTCATTTCTGAAAGTATTCGTATGGAGTGTAGCCATGTATGGAAGTGAAACATGGACGATAAATAGTTTAGACAAGAAGAGAATAGAAGCTTTCGAAATGTGGTGCTACAGAAGAATGCTGAAGATTAGATGGGTAGATCATGTAACTAATGAGGAAGTATTGAATAGGATTGGGGAGAAGAGAAGTTTGTGGCACAACTTGACCAGAAGAAGGGATCGGTTTGTAGGGCATGTTCTGAGGCATCAAGGGATCACCAATTTAGTATTGGAGGGCAGCGTGGAGGGTAAAAATCGTAGAGGGAGACCACGAGATGAATACACTAAGCAGATTCAGAAGGATGTAGGTTGCAGTAGGTACTGGGAGATGAAGAAGCTTGCACAGGATAGAGTAGCATGGAGAGCTGCATCAAACCAGTCTCAGGACTGAAGACCACAACAACAACAACATTTGACACCAGAAACGGTTGTCAAGCTACAGTAACGAAAACAATAAAATTTTTAAAAGGTTGCCCGACGCTCTGTGTCGTCATTTTCAAATGCACTCACAAACTTGGAAACCAAATTAATAATTGCAAAATACATTAAACCCTGTAAACTGAAGCAAAGGCAGCAGAAACGGCTAACAAGATGTCATGGCAACTTCTGTTTGGTCAATCACTTCATACCTTAACGCACTTTAGGTTTCATCACACTAATGCGCCAAATAAACATTTTACCTTTCATCTTTTTTCGGTTTCCTCTAAATCCATATTCTGTACTCGCTTAGAAACTGAATAAAATGTTAGTGCAAGGAAGAAAAGAGGAAAAGAACAGAAGAAGAAAAATGCGTAAAAACCGAAAAAGGAAAAAATTATCATCACGAGGACTGATTTAGTTTATATGAAAGTCAAAACAACCTTGGGCGTCAGTGATAATAATAGATGAGTAATTCCACTATCAGACGCAGAAGAGAAATCGGATCGGTGGAAACAGAACGCTGAAGACACCTACGTGGGAGAGAAAGGAACTGTGCGATCACTGCGATGTCACAGAAGAAAAACTGGAAGTCGAAATGGAATTTAACGAAATTATGTAATTCTTGCGAGCAAATAAGGGAAAGAGGATAGATCACATTTATTCGCATTACCTAAAATCAGTGGGGAAACGGCAAACAAACTGTCAGTTTTACACGTTTGAAAGGTTGCTGACTGGGGAAACCACAGCGTCGACGAAATGGAAATCTGCGAGCTAAGTTGCTGCAGGGCGCGAGTACGCGTAGCGTGCCACAGCAGCTGAAGTTTCGCACTGTGGCCCTAGACGGTCCAACAAGCTCTGACCGACCGCCGTGTCATCCTCCGCCAGCGACGTCGTTGGATACGGTATGGTCAACACACCGCACTCACGGTGAATGAATTGTTAAGTTTTTAATTTATTACTGTTACCATGATTTCCTTCATTTTTTATTATTTCATAGAAATAGCAAAAAAATCTTTTAAAGCATATGAAACGTTGTGCTTCATTGCTATGTCACTTCGTAAAAATATTTCCATACTAGGGTTGGCGCCATTCTGCGATACAATGGATAATGGATGTTCAGTGAGCGTGCAGACCAGGTACGAGCAAGACTAGCGCTTTGCACATACACGAATACTTAAGCCACGACACACGGCAAGAGGGACTTTATCGTCTCAGCAGTACTGTACCAATTTTTACGCCATGAGTTTGTTGCTAATTGATGTCGGTATTGTTATTAAAATAGCACTGACTGCTTTTCCCGTTTTATGCATTAATGCAGTCATTCAAATGATTCAAATGACTCTGAGCACTATGGGACTTAACTGCTGAGGTCATCAGTCCCCTAGAACTTAGCACTACTTAAACCTAACTAACCTAAGGACATCACACACATCCATGCCCGAGGCAGGATTCGAACCTGCGACCGTAGCGGCACGCGGTTCCAGACTGAAGCGCCAAAAACCGCTCGGCCACCAGCTGCCGGCTGCAATCTTTCAAACCACAGCAAATTTATATAATAAAAATTACTCTTCTTTTTTAAAAAAAAAGGTTTATTTCAGACGAAAAATTTTATCACGGCTGCTATGGATGATTGATGTTTCAGTTTTTTACTCAGTTGTTAGTAAAAAATGAAAAAAAACGCTATGCCAGCCGGGGTGGCCGAGTCGTTCTAGGCGCTACAGTCTGGAACCGCGCAACCGCTACGGTCGCAGGTTCGAATCCTGCCTCGGGCATGGATGTGTGTGTTGTCTTTAGGTTAGTTAGGTTTAAGTAGTTCTAAGTTCTAGGGGACTGATGACCTCAGCAGTTAAGTCCCATAGAGCTTAGAGCCATTTGAACCCCGCTATGACTGAAGTCTAACAAAAACCGAAAATTACCGGTTTTTCAGGACTAAAATGTAGCTATCAGTTTTAACCGGCAGGCTTTTTCCCTTCCTTACAACTGAGGCGGAGACCATGACACAGCAGCTGACAGCCTGGAATTTCCAGGAAGATTGCTGGTGGCCATGTCGGCGGGCGTGTAGCCGACTGACAAGGTCTCTCTTCTTCCGAGGAAAAACCATTGCTCCCTATTACTGCACAGAAAAATATAAACACGGAATCGAAGGGACCTACGTACTGAATGAGGATATCGTCACTACGATTTCTATGCGGCGTCGCAAAACACGATCTCCAGCTTTTAACTCACTTACATTTTTACTATCAATGATTACGAAAACACTTCAGTGTAGTCTAGTGGCAAATCGAAACTGTTACAGCCATACGCAATGTGCCTTACAGCAGCTGAACTACACAGTGAATACATACAGCATAGACTGATGGTAACCTAAATGATTTCAGAATATTTATACTTTGATTAACGTGATTAACACTGTGAATACCGCCCGCATCTAGTGGTCGTGCGGTAGCGTTCTCGCTTCCCACGAACGGGTTCCCGGGTTCGATTCCCGGCGGGGTCAGGGATTTTCTCTACCTCCTGATGGCTGGGTGTTGTGTGCTGTCCTTAGGTTAGTTAGGTTTAAGTAGTTCTAAGTTCTAGGGGACTTATGACCACAGCAGTTGAGTCCCATAGTGCTCAGAGCCATTTTTTTTGAACCTGTGAATACCAGTGGTTTATGCCACAATTATATACATTGGCAGATGCAGCTCAGTGTACCACTAATGTTGTAACAGCCCACCCGTCACTTATCTGGTTGTGTTGTGTGTTCACCCCAGGTAATTGACTAACAGATCAACAGAGAGTGCCGCAATGTACACTCCTGGAAATTGAAATAAGAACACCGTGAATTCATTGTCCCAGGAAGGGGAAACTTTATTGACACATTCCTGGGGTCAGATACATCACATGATCACACTGACAGAACCACAGGCACGTAGACACAGGCAACAGAGCATGCACAATGTCGGCACTAGTACAGTGTATATCCACCTTTCGCAGCAATGCAGGCTGCTATTCCCCCATGGAGACGATCGTAGAGATGCTGGATGTAGTCCTGTGGAACGGCTTGCCATGCCATTTCCACCTGGCGCCTCAGTTGGACCAGCGTTCGTGCTGGACGTGCAGACCGCGTGAGACGACGCTTCATCCAGTCCCAAACATGCTCAATGGGGGACAGATCCGGAGATCTTGCTGGCCTGGGTAGTTGACTTACACCTTCTAGAGCACGTTGGGTGGCACGGGATACATGCGGACGTGCATTGTCCTGTTGGAACAGCAAGTTCCCTTGCTGGTCTAGGAATGGTAGAACGATGGGTTCGATGACGGTTTGGATGTACCGTGCACTATTCAGTGTCCCCTCGACGATCACCAGTGGTGTACGGCCAGTGTAGGAGATCGCTCCCCACACCATGATGCCGGGTGTTGGCCCTTTATGCCTCGGTCGTATGTAGTCCTGATTGTGGCGCTCACCTGCACGGCGCCAAACACGCAAACGACCATCATTGGCACCAAGGCAGAAGCGACTCTCATCGCTGAAGACGACACGTCTCCATTCGTCCCTCCATTCACGCCTGTCGCGACACCACTGGAGGCGGGCTGCACGATGTTGGGGCGTGAGCGGAAGACGGCCTAACGGTGTGCGGGACCGTAGCCCAGCTTCATGGAGACGGTTGCGAATGGTCCTCGCCGATACCACAGGAGCAACAGTGTCCCTAATCTGCTGGGAAGTGGCGGTGTGGTCCCCTACGGCACTGCGTAGGATCCTACGGTCTTGGCGTGCATCCGTGCGTCGCTGCGGTCCGGTCCCAGGTCGACGGGCACGTGCACCTTCCGCCGACCACTGGCGACAACATCGATGTACTGTGGAGACCTCACGCCCCACGTGTTGAGCAATTCGGCGGTACGTCCACCCGGCCTCCCGCATGCCCACTATACGCCCTCGCTCAAAGTCCGTCAACTGCACATACGGTTCACGTCCACGCTGTCGCGTCATGCTACCAGTGTTAAAGACTGCGATGGAGCTCCGTATGCCACGGCAAACTGGCTGACACTGACGGCGGCGGTGCACAAATGCTGCGCAGCTCGCGCCATTCGACGGCCAACACCGCGGTTCCTGGTGTGTCCGCTGTGCCGTGCGTGTGGTCATTGCTTGTACAGCCCTCTCGCAGTGTCCGGAGCAAGTATGGTGGGTCTGACACACCGGTGTCAATGTGTTCCTTTTTCCATTTCCAGGAGTGTATATAGCTGAAGTGCTGATGTTTAACCATCAGTACCATACAATTATTTTTTCTGAAGACAACGAAATTGTCTCATTACAAAAGGAATGATTTTCTTGTTTGTAAATCAACTTCAGGATCAATTAAAACTGAAATGAAACAGAACCTTTTTTTTCGACATAAACATAAAAAATGTACAAGACAACTTGCTCACAGTCATTCACACACACACAATCAAGGGATAAGGAATCAAGATTATCTGCACAGGATCCCATCACCATTTCTAACTACCAATTCCTACGACTAACACGGTGTCGGCCAACCCGACTACATATTTACTATTTACTACTTTTTAGCTCTAATCTTCTTTTTTCTTCTGAGTTCCCTATGTGGCAGACGACCCTCTTATTGTGCCTGCGAACATGTATAAAACACAACAAACTTAGACATGTGTCAGTCTTACTAAGATTTTTGTTGGAAGTTTGGATAGCGTCCTTTATCGTGTGCTGTTGCGACACTTCTTCTCTCCTCTACTTTCTTCCAGTATTCTCCTTTTGTCACGAATGGTTTTAAAGGCCTGTGAACATGTTTCGGATTAGCAATGTCATAATGGCACAGCACAAATATAGCTCACTGCTCACACTCGCAGTTGTTACACTATCTTGGTATCAACAAGTATTTCTGGTGTGTCCATGCTGCTGTTCGCTCTGTAGATGATTACCTCCGGTTCATTTTAACGTACACTGGGTGCGCTAATTCACGCAATTGCGCATAGCTGTCCACCTCTTACGTATTCAGGGGCATACGAGATGCTTCGGTGCGTCCTCGTAACGGCCTACGGGACTGGCCACTTTAAATATGTTCTCCAATGACGGACACACAACTACGGGGAACTTTTACAGAGTTCCTAATCTATCTTTTTCTAGGGGTACGCTCAGAAATACTTGTTTTCCATTTTTTAATCATGTGTTTTTACAAAATAATCTAATGCTTCACTTTCACAGCATCGAGAGGCGAGATATCATTATTAATAATAAAACACAAAATAGAGGCACATATAAACGAGACATTCTACCACTAAGATCAGTATATACAGAAACAAACAAGACACTTTAACAAAATCCTTATTCTAAGCCTACATTTACTACGTCCGCGCTCTGGTCTAGTCATTCGTAATCCTGCCTGTTAAGGTGGGATGGACCAGGCTTCGGGCGGCGGACTTCGACCTCTTCCTGGTTGTTGTTTTGGTAACCATTATTCCTGTTCCTTCCCGATTGCAGATTACAACCCCAAGTCCTTTGTGATTTATTATGTTGCACCGGAGAGTGTCGCTTTTCTTCCGTGTACCTTCTTTTTGAGTTGCCATACTCATATCTTGATTGTGGCTGTTGTAGTTCGGCACTGGCCTACTATCTCACAGAGGTCCATTATTGCGACGGTTGTTATTTTGTTCACGCTGTCGGCGTTTCTCCCGCGTCTGTTCCTCTTGAAATGCGAATTCCAGTTCGCGCAAAATGCCCTTAAATACCTCAGTATCGCTACCACAAGGACCGGCAAGTAATTGTTGATACGATGATGATTTGCGCACCGCTACATGTGTTGTCTAGGTACTGGTTCCTTTTTGTCATATTTTCAAAAAATTTGACCGGACTCCGGTACCCTGCCCCTTCCATATCTCTGGACATCATAATTTCTTGTTTGATCCTTTCTTGGGTTTCTTAAGACCAATACTTGCCCAAGAAGGCATATTTGAATTCTTCGAACGAGACGCTCGTCTTCGCTACATTTCTCATGTACTCAGCGGTCGCGCCCTCCATATGGGAGCACACAAAATCCAGCTGGTACATCAATGGCCAGTGTGGGGGCAAAGATAACTCGAATTGTCCCATAAAAGTTTTTGGATGCAAGCTATTACCTTCGTCCTTGTAGTGATGGAACTTTCGGACTGATACAAAATGCTTGTAGTCAAACCGGTCATCATTCCAGTTATCATTTCGCCCGTTCTTACGATTCGTATGAACTTCGGGAGGTGGACTAGTTCGTTCCGACAGGCTATCGTCATCTCTCCCCCTCTGTATGTTCGACATTTGTTCGATACATCTAATCAGCTGACAGCAATTGTGTTCACTGGACTACTGCGCGCTGTCCGTGTTTACCTCGGTCGTTGCCTCAGAGCTGTAAATGATGGCGTGGCTCCCGCTGCTTATAGTGTAAACTTTGTCACACCGTGAAGCGGTTATCTGTGTTCCGGCAAGTGACAGTTCAGTCGACGCAGTAATTACACCCTTCTCCTTTCCTGATGTCTCTGTAATGAGACGTTTTACCTCGTCCTCTAAATTTCTTTTTAATATCGCCACCTCCTCTTTCAACATCTCGTTAGGCCCTATGTCCGGTTCCTCTTGTTGCTTTCCTTCAACACGTTTTATCCGGCTTTGTAGCCTTGATAACATGACCTTTCCTACTTTTGCCGTGCTTTGCGTGGAGTCCCGAGTTTCTCTCGCTATTTTCCTTGCACCTTTCGCAATTAATTTGGCTTCAATTGCCGTTCGTTTGATGATGGCAATCTCTTTCTCTATTTTGACGCCGAGATTCTTTACCTCCTTTTTTACTTCCCTATGAACTTGTGTGAACCTATAGTTTGGCTCCGAATTCGCCTTTTTAATTTCGGCTTTAAGGTTGTCTTTCAGCTCCGAATTCGCTTTTTTAATTTCGGCATTAAGGTTGGCGCTCTGCTCTTTCAGCTCCGTATTCACCTTTTTAATCTCGGCATTGGGGTTTGCGCTCTGCTCTATGTTCACCGTTTGCATCTGTTGCAACAGGTCCGTAATGTTTTTGAGAGTAGCCTCATTTTGATCCTCGTCCTTTTGTGGTTGAAAATGCGACTCTTCTCCTCTGTTCTGAGGAACCCTTCGATATCTAGACAAGTACCGTCTAGACAAGTACCGTCTTCGCACCCCCGTCGGATCACTTGTGAATGAATCGTTTGATAATCGTCGGACACCGTTTTGTTCCAACACACTCTGGCTTCTTAGGCTGGATCTTCCATACTTATGGATTAATCCTGTACTCCCTGCGTCCCCCGAGCCCTCAGTATCACTGCCTGAATCAACGTCCTTGCTATTCAGCGGACAAAACCAGTCGTGAGACGCAGTTTCAGGAAGTTGCAACTCGCGTTCGTCACGCTCATCGGTAGAGCTTTCCCTACTATCACCCATGTTCTCCCGAGTAACAGTCTGATTATATTCTGATTATACATATTATTTTCCCCTCGTTATCATTTGCACTTTTATGTTACACAAAAACTCAAAACCCAAGTACCCCTTACACTCAATAATTAGATAACGCAAAACATATATCAGGAGACAAACTGATACACTGGGTGTGAGCAGTGACCCGACAAATAGTTCATGAAGCATTCCCCCAAAAGGGCTAGTAGCAATGATTGTGTTCTGTGTGCTCAGCATCGGCTGATTACGGCACTGCGCATCACAAGTACTCCAAAAAATCACAAATATAAAGCATAGGCACCTACAAACGTCAATTTGAAAGAACAGCACATGAAGAAGACAATGTAACTTATTGTAACTAATGCTACCTGTTTTTCAATTAACAATGGCTAAGCAAGGCAAAAAGGGTGGTACCAGTGATTGTGTTAAGTGTGCTCAGCATCGGCTGATTACCGCACTGCACATCATAAGTACTCCAACAAATCACAAACACAATGCACAGGCACCTATAAATGTCAATTTCAAAGGACAGCACATGAAGAAGACAGTGTAACTTACTGTAACTAATGCTAATATCAGCGCACACTCCGCTGCAGAGTGAAAATCTCATTCTGGAAACATCCCCCAGGCTGTGGCTAAGCCATGTCTCCGCAATATCCTTCCTTTCAGGAGTGCTAGTTCCGCAAGGTTCGCAGGAGAGCTTCTGTAAAGTTTGGAAGGTAGGAGACGAGGTACTGGCAGGAGTAAAGCTGTGAGTACCGGGCGTGAGTCGTGCTTCGGTAGCTCAGATGGTAGAGCACTTGCCCGCGAAAGGCAAAGGTCCTGAGTTCGAGTCTCGGTCGGGCACACAGTTTTAATCTGCCACTAAGTTTCATAATGCTACCCGTTTTTTTTTTTTTTTTTTTTTTTTTTTTCAATTGAAAATGGCTAAGCAATGGATCACGTGGAAAAATTTCCTTTTTCAAGACTACTTCCTAGCAAATCCCGAAGTATCGTATCCTGGCATGGGTCAGCCATATGTAACGCCCACCCGTCACTTACTTGGTTTTGGCGTGTGTTCACCCCAACTAATTGACTAACAGATCAACAGCGAGTGCAAAAAGTACCGCAAAAAAGTATCGGATAACACAAAAAAGTAATATGGCCCTGTGACTCCTGATTGAACTGTGGTGGCAGTGTTGACATTAATTTATTCAGAATTGATCACTTTTAATTAAAAAGGGGTGCACATTGATGTTATATTCAGCTATTGAACACCAGATGCAAATGTTGAACCTAAAATTAATTAAGAAAGTGACTTGGGATTTCAGCTACTTGATTGAAAACAGATGCAGTGGATTAGCACAAATTTATTTTAACTCCCGACTTTCAATCATCACATTACAAGACTCTCCTATCAGGCAGTGGTAATAAATTGCATTCGCGTGGAGTAAAGCGCGATAACTCAAAAGAAATTCCTATCGACTGACCCAGGTGTAATGCAAAGTGCGAGAACAATTCTACAATACACGGCCCATGAAACCCTCGTGTAAACTTTGCCGACGTGATCCAACAAATTAATCAGTGGCTCGAGACGGCGCAGTATCACCGAATACAGAGTGGCGGAGCGGCGGCGTTGTGCAGACGTCGGCCGACCTCATGGTGCTGCAAGGCTGCACACGTCTACTCACTCCTAGCTATCTTGCTCAGTACATAGCTGAACCAAAACTTCCTATCTCCAAGCTCAATCGTTCCATTTGCTAGGTCCAAACTGCAGAGATGCTCACTCTTTCCCAGGCAAGCTGAGTGAAGAATGTCACTTCCGCACTCTAGGCAAGCTGAGAATGGAAGCCCTCTACGGAGACTTCTCACAGTCCGCTCTTTGCCTCGGTTTCCCCTCCAGCAAAATCATTTACGCCAATTGCAGCGCAAGTCGCGTTAATTATGTGTCACTTCCCAGTGCCGACCAATGCCTGCTCTGCAAAGTGAACGAATTCCCACAAAATTTCCCTGCCTCTCATCTTCTGCTATTTCGCTCCTCCCAGGCCACCCATCAAGGTTAGCGTCTGCACAAACACCAATTTTTCTGGAATTCCTACTCCCAGGAGAGTACTTTAAATTCCTTGGTCCTACATTCGCATTGGAGGCCGGCATATTTCATGCTGTCGCTCTTCACCTGATTTACTTCAGGCTCTGTGGACCGTGAATTCACCGTGAAGTTGCTATAGTCACGAACACGCATCTTTTGACCTCTGTTGACCGCTCCACCGTAGCTTTGCACGGCTTTCTCGCATGTTTCACAGAAAACGGGACGATGGACATTTATCAACAGATGTAAAGTTCTCTGTCTGTTTCCCAGTACACCAGCATGGAGATGGGGTCAACCACCCACTCACTGTCACTCATCTTAAGGCGGCTGGAGGCCGTGCCACGTTACCGCTTTCTCAGAGCTTGAGCCGCCCTAAGCTGCCTATTGTCGCTTCCCTTAGCCGCTCCCCCGGCAGCCACGGTCAATTCCGAGTACATCCCTGGGGTAAACTAGCCTCCAGTAAATCGATGCGTTTCCACAAAGGTTTCATGTCGTGTGAATTACTTTAAAACCATCACCCGATATTAATTATTCCAATACGTCCATACTATACCCTCTACAAGATGCATTGTGCCTTGTCAGTCATTTTTGTTCAGCCCTACTGTTCGCTCAACGTGAGTTAGGTGATCTTTAATGACTTCATGTAAGGGGCATAGTTCTTGCCATTTTACAGTATTTATCTATGTGTTTCATGTCTACTGCGAGACATCCAGTGCTACACTGAGGTACGTCTGAGAATGTAGTGCATTGTAGAAGTGATTGCCTCAAAAGTGCACAGACTGTGTTACGTGATTGTAGGACGTTGGGACTTTTTCATAGTGGTTAAACTGAGGACATCATTGACAGTCGAAACAGGTATATCCAAAGTTACTGTAACGTAAATCTGATTTGGTACTACTGCTTGTAAGACTGGTTTCGAAATGAAAGCATTGGGGCAGCATGTACTTTTCACATAAATTTATTCAACTTAGGGCCATTTTTACTTGCTGATATCATCGACAGTCGAAACAGGTAGATCCAAAGTTACTGTAACGTAAATTTGATTTGGTACTACTGCTTGTAAGAGTGGTTTCGAAATGAAAGCAGTGGGGCAGCATGTACTTTTCACATAAATTTATTCAACTTAGGGCTATATTTACTTGCTACTTAGGAGTATAATTTGTTTTAGGTTTTATGACTTCACGGAAATTTGTGTCTAGGATAAATTTCTTTTGAATACAGCTCACGAAATGATGGGCAGTTGAAAACTGTGTGTCCCAGCACTTTCAAAGTGAAACAACCACCTTAAGGAAACTGACTGTTTACTTTTTCACAACATCGCCTTGTATTCCTTTCTCACTATAATAAAGGTCAATTTTGTGAAAAATTTTAAAAATAAGTTTTTTTATATTATTGGGATTCAAAAGGTTAAAACTACTCCACCAGTTTGACCAAAACCATAGATACTATGTATGTGCATATATTATTATGCCTGTATCTAATATCCTATCCCATTACTCATTTCCAAAGTGTATGTATGTTTAGGTATGTAGGCTGTTTCTTTGTTAAAGTATTATTCAATTTAAATTACCAAAGAGTGTCATCAGTTGGGTACGGCATACGTGAAGAAGCCTGTAGACTCTCTTTCTCGCTGATTTATGGCAGTTACCTAGGTCAGAGGCTGTTACGCCTTATTAGAGGCACATTTTCTTGTCCCGTGTCTGTCATAAACTTCTAAGGTGGCAACATTTTGTCACATACATGAATAATTTTCACAATTCGTATTTCAATAACTTAGTATGGGATTGCATTTTTAAGTGTGGTTGTTGAGTTATTAATTTGTTGGTTGATACTGCATAGACTAACATTTCTGTAGAGATCTGAGTTTCACCTGGCGTGAACAATTTTCAAACAACTTAAGGGAGTTCAGCCAGGTAATGTAAACAATACCTGGCTGAATTCCCATAAGTTGTTTGACAATTTCTATTCAGGCGCCTGATTCCAGTGTAATTTCGCACCGGCTCTAATAGCAGGGCGAACGTGGGTATTTGCGGTCCACGTGATCTACACGGAACAAGGGCTGCAGGGAGGGTAGTTCTATGGGTCTGAAAAGAGAACGCCAGGCGTTTACTGCCTTAGACCGCCGCCCCATCGTCAGGTGGTGGAAAGGGGCTTACCACGACGGACCTGTGGTCGCTAAGGAGGCAGGGGCGAGACGATGCTGAAAGCATAATATCATAGACATAGCGTCTTACAAACAACATGGCCAGTGTGAGGAATGCACGTGGAATGCCTGCTACAGATCCAGGATAACAGTCGCTGAATTTCTCACACAAGACGCCGAGGCGCTTCCCCTCCAGATGTCGCAGAAAAGTCTCTGGTTGGCTGAATTGTAGACGGAGGAGGGGGTCACAATTTGATCTAGAGTTCTCCTGCCTACCTCAGTGTTAACTGAAGGTGGTTGTCCAACAGCTTCAGGAAACACGGAGTGGGAGGTGTGCTGGCATAGCCGGCCGAGGTGGCCAAGAGGTTCTAGGCGCTACAGTCTGGAACCGCGCGACCGCTACGGTCGCAGGTTCGAATCCTACCTCGGGCATGGATGTGTGTGATGTCTTTAGGTTAGTTAGGTTTAAGTAGTTCTAAGTTCTAGGGGACTGATGACCTTAGAAGTTAAGTCCCATAGTGCTCAGAGCCATTTGAACCATTTGTGCTGGCGTAAGCTGTCGCCAGCACATCTGTCGTCAAAGATGTAGTACAAAGATCATATTATGCGCTGGATCAAGCATGCCTATCAGGAGAGTGGCCAAAGACAGACTCGCAAGCAACATGCCGCCAACGCCCTGTTGACAGTAAATATTTAGATCGCCGCCGCTGACTGGAGAGCCACAGTCACTAACTCACATTCCAGTTGGCGTCCATCATTCATTCGCACAGCAGGCTTACGCTACGACAGTACGTGGCGTCAGATTATAGCGAGATTACAGATATTGTCTGCAAGAAGATTGTTACGGAAGAGCTTTTACCACAACACAAGGCATTTATTAAAGAAAAGTAGCTTCCTGTTATTGTAAATATAGAACCCCGTTAATCCAAGTGAGCAGTTGTGTTGTAGAAAGATGATTCCGGCCACCTCCCCCTTGATTCCTACGGTACAAGACTCTACAGGAGGTATTCCGTTTCTAAAGAGGGCGGTGATTGTGTGAAGAGTCCACATAAACGAGGACAGTTTTGCTCTAAACTGGGCTTTTTGCGGCGAGAACGAATCTCTGGCGGGTGTAGGTGGGACACACTTCGCTGGATAGCGTTTCGAGCCTAGGGCAATGTGTCTGTGAACAGCCTCAGCATTATGAGAAAATAGTTTTAGGTATTGGACCATGTCATTGTAAACTACTAAAACAACTAAACTGGCAACGTTTTGACCGACTTGCTGCGTTCCTCTTCAGAGCCGTTCACTGCTGCTGCTCACACGACAGCAAGTCGGTCGGAACATTGTCATTTTAGTTCTTTTAGTAGTTTACAGTGACGCAGCCCAATACCTATAAATATTTTATTCAAAGCGACACCAGCCGTGGACGCCTACGACCTTTTGTCAGTCTCACCATTAGATTCGAAAGTCCTGATTTCACCGCTAGGAAGGGTATCATACGTCTCTCTGTGACCTTTGTTACTTTGTGGAGACTAAGTCATTACGAAGTTTTTCTGAAGTCAAGTCTCTGCTAGTGGCTTTTGAGCAAACGGAATTCTTGATTCGAGTCCGGCATTGTACGGAAGTAGCTTTGACCCCAGGAATTTGCGGACGCTGTTTCACGTCCTTTGAGAAATCAGAATTTTCAGCTACGAAACGCACTTCGTCTGCACTACCGCAGACAGCAGTGAGCACATCACCTTTGCGGAACCGCTCATCACAGCACTGAATTGTGTGATAAACGTACCACGGCTCGGCGAATAGGTAATTTTCAACAGTAAATATGTTAAGTTCCACTTGTTTGATTCGAGAGTCCTTTGCTGTCAGGGCCACTCAGCGTTGACGCTTTGTTAACTTCCATGCCAGTCAGTATCAACCACGTAGGGGGACGCGATTTCGAATCACGTCATAGATGTTTTGCCCGTCTCAAATTTAGATGGATGAGTAGGAGTTAACGTGCTGTGTCTGCACTTCTTCACTTTGCATGTGTTTCTCTGAGAGTTGTTTTCAGAATAAACATATTATCAGTTCACAATTGTTCTACTTTTTCTAGAATTAGACTCCAAGTGCCAATCCTGATCAAGCTAGGGTGTAGTACTGCCACAACTTGGGGAATTAAACCACACATTACTCCTGGTTGTATGTTGTCAGTGGAACGACTAATTTAATTCGCTTTTTAGGCGTGACCACCCTGTTGCGAACACGTCATTGACACCTATCACACACAAACACACGCTGTGAGAGGGAGTAGCTGGAAAAAAAAAATAAATGCTTACAAAAGATTCTTTGACTTAAGTACTGAGCAAAGCGTCTGACTGGAGTCGCATGCAGTACGAATAGAAATACCATTTTTGTCTGACACTAAGTTTAGGTCATTCGTGCTTGTGCAGCCTACTTCAGGCTAACGTCGGGTTAGTTACTCTGCGAAGCTCGTGGCAAAGTTACTACTCCACCTTTGCATAACACGAGTCTATCCGCCGTCTCTTATGATGACAGTTCATTTCCAGTAATCTTCCTTTGCAACTGAAAGCTGGGTATGAGCAGCAGTGGTCTTCAATACCCATACACCTGTTATAAGTATGCCTGCTTCCTCCAATCTCAGAGCAGATTCAGTCAAGAAGTTGTAGGGCTATTACAAGACAACGTGGCATTCTGTACATGTAGAATACAGTTAACAGTCACTTTGCTCGAAACCTATGACATAGCCTTGCCTTTGTGTTCGCTACATATACAATGACCGAGGGGCATTGATCTACGATATACTTCAGTTGTAGCAATTCTTCTTTTTTTTCTGTTTGTATCTTTGAAAAAATTGCGTTCCCCCCAGAAAACTATGAAGTAATTGGAAATAGTATGGAAGTACTTTTATTTGAAGAAGAAAATTTTATTTGGTTTTAAATAGCTGAATGTAGTAAAAGTTTCGTGAGAGAACGCGTCAGACTATAGCATCCACTACGAATTTTCACTCTTCACAGGACTGTGCGCTGTTTTGAAACATTATGGTATATTAAAAATGCGTGTCGGACGCAGAGTCGAACAAGAGACCTTTCGAAATGACGGATAGGTGCTTTTCTTTCTCTTAGAGCCGTTGACAGAAAAATCTGGAGGTAGCTGTGTTGGAAGAAGTGAAAAAAGCCGAACGCGCGAATCAGGCTACGTTTGATCTAGAATAAGCCTTGGTCTATAGATAGAATTCCGCTAACTGCCAGAGAGTCTAAAACGCCAACAGTTTATAAAACTTCACAAAGCAGTTCTGGGAAGCGTCAGACATTCTACGAAGCAAACAGTTTAAGAGAACCTTAACTTTAGTCGGAGTGTTACCGACGGGCGAGAAAACCGCGCCAGGAAATATTCAAACGAATACTAGATCCGCTGTAGGTATATACAGAATGCGTCATATGCCTCTTTTATTTCTACTACGTGTTGTCTGGTCAAACATGTCGGTGCCTGGTGTTCACATACTTACAATGAGCTCAGGAAGTAATGACCAAAGTCTTTTTCATACTGCAATATGTGAGTTGTTGATGAAAATATACTTTTTTGGTTTAGATAAGATGTATTCAATGGACGAATTCATAGACTGTTTCATAGGTCTGACATGAAACAGTGAAGTAAATACAAGCCGTTATTCAAAGTAAGATTCTCAGCGGTAAAAGTGCCTTTCCCGAAATAGGGTGTATCTGATGTGAGAATTACTACTGTTCGGATTATTTGAATAAACTGCGCTTGAATCAGCATTGCACATATTATGTTAGTTAGGAGTATATCAAAGCAGTTTACATTACTTTACCACTGAATAAACATGGCGTATTTCAGTGAAATAGTTTGCGGCTGAGTTTGTGTTTGAGGGGGTGGAGGGGGGAGGGGGCGTAAACGGGAAGCCTGCTTTCTCCAGATCAAGGGAAGACAGAGCGTCTGACTCTGTTGCAGTCGGGCTTCCTCACCTGAAGGCAGGCTTGGTTCTTGCCATTACGTACAAATATTGGCTATTAATACCTAGAGCAGCAGCTGGGACCGAGTGATTCCTCTGGAGAATAAAAATTCGTAGAGTATTTTCTAAACTCATAAAACGTAGGGCATAAGTGCAATGGAGTGCTATTGGTATAACTGCAACATGTAGCCGGCGTGCTAGAGAATTTCTCAAGTAGAGTTTTCCCAATACATAATAAGTGAATTAGGTCACGTAGCGAAAGAGCGTTGGAATTGAATGAGTGAAGGGGCCTGACGGACTTGAGGTATGCTGTTGAGCACATTAGGTGGTCATTTAGTTAAGGATGCTTGCAGACTTGGTGGTGGAACATTGCTTCAGCTACCGTTTTGATACTCAGTATATGCGCGGAAACAAAAGGAATGAAGAACTAGTGTCATTACAGAAAGTGAGTGAGTGACATGCCGCTAGAATTTTAGAACTGCGTCACTCGACAATAATAGCTGGTGACTGAAGTCCATGTTGAAAGAATGGAGAAAATGAGACGCCACCCCTCAGGTGCTTCAAGCCCTCAGAGCCTACCAAAATCAGAATGACATCTACATCTACGTGATTACTCTGCTATTCACAATAAAGTGCCTGGCAGAGGGTTCAATGAACCACCCTCAAGCTGTCGCTCTACCGTTCCACTCTCGAACAGCACGCGGGAAAAACGAGCATTTAAATTTTTCTGTGCGAGCCATGTTTTCTCTTATTTTATCGTGATGATCACTTCTCCCTATGTAGGTGGGTGCCAACAGGATGTTTTCGCAATCGGAGGAGAAAACTGGTGATTGAAATTTCACGAGAAGATCCCGTCGCAACGAAAAACGCCTTTGTTTTAATGACTGCCACACCAGTTCACGTATCATGTCTGTGACACAATCTCCCCTATATCGCAATAATACAAAACGAGCTGTCCTTCTTTGTACTTTTTCGATGTCATCCGTCAGTCCCACCCGATTCGGATCCCACACCGCATAGCAGTACTCCAGAATAGGGCGGGCGGACAAGCGTGGTGTAAGCAGTCTCTTTAGTAGACCTGTTGCACCTTCTAAGTGTTCTGCCAATGAATCACAGTCTTTGGATTGCTCTACCCACAATATTATCTATGTGATCGTTCCAATTTAGGTTATTTGTACCTGTAACGCTTAAGTATTTAGTTGAATTTACAGCCTTCAGATTTGTGTGACTTATCTCGTAATCGAAATTTAGCTGATTTCTTTTAGTACTCATGTGAATGACTTCACACTTTTCCTTATTCAGGGTCAATTTCCTCTTTTCGCACCATACAGATATCTTATCTGAATCATTTTGCAAGTCGTTTTGATCATCTGATGACTTTACAAGACGGTAAATGACAGCATCATCTGCAAACAATCTAAGACAGCTGCTAAGATTATCTCCTGTATCGTTAATATAGATCAGGAACAATAGAGGGCCTATAACACTTCCTTGGGGTACATCGGATATTACTTTTGTTTTACTCGAAGACCTTCTGTCTATTACTACGAACCGTGACCTTTCTGACAGGAAATCACGAATCCAATCCCACAACTGAGGTGATACTCCGTAGGCACGCAGTTTGGCCAGAAGACGCTTGTGAGGAACGGTGTCGAAAGCCTCCTGGAAATCTAAAAATATGGCATCAATTTGACATCCCCTGTCGATAGCACTTATTACTTCATGAGTATAAAGAGCTAGTTGTGCTTCACAAGAACGATATTTTCTGAAACCATGCTGACTATGTGTCAATAAATCGTTTTGTTCGAAGTACTTCATAATGTTCGAATACAGGATATGTTCTAAAACCCTACTGCAAATCGACGTTAGTGATATAGACCTGTAATTCAGTGGATTACTCCTACTTCCCTTTTTGGGTATTGGTGTGACTTGGGACAGTCTTTAAGTAGTGATCTTTCTGTGAGCGAGTGGTTGGGGTAGGAATTACCTTTTACAGGCGATGTTATCTAAGCTCGTGAATCTGGGATCCGTACGAGAGAGGACTGATATGGGAAATAGAGAATAACCAAAGAAGAGCAGGACATTTCATTACAGGTTGATCTAGTAAGAGCGAAAACGTGATGGAAATTGGCAGACGCTGCAACAGGGGCGTTCTGCCTCACGGTATGCTTTACTGATAAAATTCCGGGAGCTTACTTTCCTAGAAGAGTCAACGAATATATTGCTTTCGCCTACGTACGTCTTGCTAAAAGACCAGGAAGATAAAAGTAAGATCCAGACTTATACGGAGACTTAAAAGAAAACGTCCGTCCTGCGAACCATTCGCAACTGGAACGGGAAGAGGGGGAGCTGACAATGGTTTACGGTGTACCCTCCGCCAAACACCGTAAGTCGTTTTCGGAGTATACAGGGTGGTCCATTGATAGTGACCGGACCAAATATCTCACGAAATAAGCGTCAAACAAAAAAATTACAAAGAACAAAACTCGTCTAGCTTGAAGGGGTAAACCAGATGACGCTATGGCTGGACCGCTAGATAGTGCTGCCATGGGTCAAACGGATATCAACTGCGTTTTTTTTTTAGATAGGAACCCCCATTTTTTATTACATATTCGTGTAGTACGTAAAGAAATATGAATGTTTTAATTGGACCACTTTTTTCGCTTTCTGATAGATCTAGCTGTAATAGTCACAAACGTATAATACGTGGTATCACGTAACATTCCGCCAGTATTTGCTTCGTAATACATTACCCGTGTCAAAATGGACCGTTTACCAAAGGTCGATATCGTGTTGATGTATGGCTATTGTGATCAAAATGTCCAACGGGCGTGTGCTATGTATGCTGCTCGGTATCCTGGACGACATCATCCAAGTGTCCGGACCGCTCGCCGGATAGTTACGTTATTTGAGGAAACGGGAAGCGTTCAGCCACATGTGGAACGTCAACCACGATCTGCAACAAATGATGATGCCCAAGTAGGTGTTTTAGCTGCTGTCGCGACTAATCCGCACATCAGTAGCAGACAAATTGCACGAGAATAGGGAATCTCAAAAACGTCGGTGTTGAGAATGCTACATCAACATCGATTCCACCCGTATCATATTTCTATGCACCAGGAATTGCATGGCGACGACTCTGAATGTCGCGTACAAAAAAAATGGTTCAAATGGCTCTGAGCAGTATGGGACTTAACATCTATGGTCATCAGTCCCCTAGAACTTAGAACTACTTAAACCTAACTAACGTAAGGACATCACACAACACCCAGTCATAAGGAGGCAGAGAAAATCTCTGACCCCGCCGGGAATCGAACCCGGGATGTCGTGTACAGTTCTGCCACTGGGCACAAGAGAAATTACGGGACGATGACAGATTTTCTGCACGCATTCTATTTAGCGACGAAGCGTCATTCACCAACAGCGGTATCGTAAACCGGCATTATTGTGCACTATTGGGCAATGGAAAATCCACGATGTCTGCGACAAGTGGAACATCAGCGACCTTGGCTGGTTAATGTATGGTGCGGCATTATGGGATGAAGGATAATTGGCCCGCACTTTATCGATGGCAATCTAAGTGGCGCAATGTATGCTGATTTCCTACGTAATGTTCCACCGATGTTATTACAAGTTGTTTCACTGCATGACGGAATGGCGATGTACTTCCAACATGATGGATGTCCGGCACATAGCTCGCGTGGGGTTGAAGCGGTACTGACTAGCATATTTCATGACAGGTGGATTGGTCGTCGAAGCACCATACCATGGCCCGCACGCTCACCGAATCTGACGTCCCCGGATTTCTTTCTGTGGGGAAAGTTGACGGATATTTGCTATCGTGATCCACCGACAACGCCTGACAACATGCGTCAGCGCATTGTCAATGCATGTGCGAACATTACGGAAGGCGATCTACTCGCCGTTGAGAGGAATGTCGTTACACGTGTTGCCAAATGCATTGAGGATGACGGACATCATTTTGAGCATTTGTTGCATTAATGTGGTATTTACCGGTAATCAAGCTGTAACAGCGTGCGTTCTCAGAAATGGTAAGTTCATAAAGGTACATGTATCACATTGGAACAACCGATATAAAATGTTCAAACGTACCTGCGTTCTGTATTTTAATTAAAAAAACCTACCTGTTACCAACTGTCCGTCTCAAATTGTGAACCATGTGATTGTGACTATTACAGCGCCATGTGTCACAAAGCGAAAAAAGTGGTCCAACTGACACATTCGTATTTCTTTACGCACTACACGAATATGTAATAAAAAATGGGCGTTCATATTTTAAAATACGCGGTTTATATCCGTTTGTCCTATGGCAGCGCCATCTAGCGGGTCAACTATAGCGCCATCTGGTTTCCCCCTTCAAGCTAGACAAGTTTCATCTTTGTAGTTTTCTTCGTCTGACGCATATCTGGTGATATATATGGCCCGGTCACGATCAATGGACCACCCTGTATATGCAGATGTGGGTGTAGATGTAAACGTCCCAGAATATGTCTTTAGAAAACAGAAAACCAACTGGGAACGGTAGAAATTATGAAGAATATCCCAGCAGAGGGGAATATGTAGACTTGAACAAAAATTTGTCATCAGTTTGTTCATTATGTCTAAGTGGTTGTACGCATTTACTTAGCATTACAACAGAGCGGTGCTGCTTACCTACAGCACGTTTTATATCTTGCTGCTAGCAACAACTATTTATCGCTGTAAGCCCACACAAATATTTTAGAGCACGTGCTGAGGTCGAAATGCGTTTGCCTTCAATGACATAATTTAATTCCGACACCGACACCAGGCGGCAATCTCTCCACACTGCCTTCTTTTAACAAAAATTTTCAAATCTCTATTTCCTTACACCAGTCGGCCTTGTTCTGTTCTGCGCTATAAACTTTAATTGTAATTATTCCTATGTAAATACTTCATTTATGCGTCTATTTGATGGCCACGCTGTGTCACTGCTTAAGGTGTTTTAAATTCTTCTTTGCAACTACTAAAAATGTGTTTTTTTTATATTACACAGGTTTCGTTTTCTTCATTTAAAACATCATCAGTGGTCTGGAACGAAACATATTTACACTTTTGGTTTTGGTTCCAGATCTGAAAAAATTTCGTTTCATAAGCTTTTGAAGCATTACTTACAGTATTTTTGTGTCCTCCATAAATGCCGTCAGCAAGGACTTGTACTCGTGTGCTAAGTTGTGACTCCGGTTATTTCTGCCTAATTTCCCGCTGACTTGCAGCATTACACATTTGCTGACGTGAAACACCATTAAATATATACGTCGAAAAGTCTGTAGTGCTACAGGTCAAAGGTAACCTAGATCGTAAGCAAAATAATACGAAAATCGTGTATAAAGTCACATTTCAGTAGTTTGTGAAATATTGCCTCTATAGGGAACTCTGAATATACATCGCGAAACCGATTAGACATAAGTCACGGAAACGTCTTCTTACTAATCGTTACTTTCTCAATGGTTCAAATGGTTCTGAGCACTATGGGACTTAATATCTATGGTCATCAGTCCCCTGCAACTTAGAACTACTTCAACCAAACTAACCTAAGCACATCACACAACACCCAGTCATCACGAGGCAGAGGAAATCCCTGACCCCGCCGGGGATCGAACCTGGAAACCTGGGCGGTACCGCACGACTACGAGCTTTCACAGTTAATCGATAACATTCGAAAATCTGTGAACAACGAATTAAGCGAGTTACACCAACGGCTTTTACACTACTGGCCATTAAAATTGCTACACCACGAGGATGACGTGCTACAGACGCGAAATTTAACCGACATGAACAAAATGCTGTGATACGCAAATGTTTAGCTTTTCAGAGCATTCACACAAGGTTGGCGCCGGTGGTGACACCTACAAAGTGCTGATAAGAGGAAAGTTTCCAACCGAGTTTTCATACACAAACAGCAGTTGACCGGCGTTGCCTGGTGAAACGTTGTTGTGATACCCCGAGTAAGGAGGAGAAATGCGTACCATCACGTTTCCGACTTTGATAAAGGTCGGATTGTAGCCTATCGCGATTATGGTTTATCGCATCGCGACATTGCTGCTCGCGTTGGTCGAGATCCAATGACTGTTAGCGGAATGTGGAATCGGTGGGTTCAGGAGGGTAATACGGAACACCTTGTTGGATCCCAACGGCCTCGTATCACTAGCAGTCGAGATGACAGGCATCTTATCCGCATGGTTGTAACGGATCGTGCAGCCACGTCTCGATCCCTGAGTCAACAGATGGGGACGTTTGCAAGACAACAACCATCTGCACCAACAGTTCGACGACGTTTGCAGCAGCATGGACAATCAGCTCAGAGACCGTGGCTGCGTTTACCCTCGACGCTGCTTCACAGACAGGAGCGCCTGCGATGGTGTACTCAACGACGAATCTGGGTGCACGCATGGCAAAACGTCTTTTTTCCAATGAATCCAGGTTCTGTTTACAGCATCATGATGGTCGTATCCGTTTTTGGCGACATCGCGGTGAACGTACATTGGAAGCGTGTATTCGTCATCGCCATACTGGCGTATCTCTCGGCGTGATGGTACACGTCTCGGTCACCTCTTGTTCGCACTGACGGCACTTTGAACAGTGGACGTTACATTTCAGATGTGTTACGACCCGTGGCTCTACGCTTCATTCGATCCCTGTGAAACCACACATTTCAGCAGGATAATGCACGACCGCATGTTGCAGGTCCTGAACGGGCCTTTCTGGATACAGAAAATGTTCGACTGCTGCCCTGGCCAGCACATTCTCCAGACCTCTCACCAACTGATAACGTCTGGTCAACAGTGGCCGAGCAACTGGCTCGTCACAATACGCCAGTCACTACTCTTGATGAACTGTGGTGTCGTGTTGAAGCTGTATGTGCAGCTGTACCTGTACACGGCATCCAAGCTCTGTTTGACTCAATGCCCAGGCGCATCAAGGCCGTTATTACGGCCAGAGGTGGTTGTTCTGGGTACTGATTTCTCAGGATCTATGCACCCATATTGCATGAAAATGTAATCACACATGTCAGTTCTAGTATAATGTATTTGTCCAATGAATACCCGTTTATCATCGGTATTTCTTCTTGGTGTAGCAATTTTAATGGCCAGTAGTGTACTTATATTATCTCGTGCTAAGTGCTTGTTGGGTTTCACTTGAACACTGTATTCCAAAGTCATGTCGGTTGCCGTGTAAATTCCTATTTGCTCGCAGGTGGCCACAGACATATCTGGTGTCTACATCTACATCTAAATCTACGTCTGTACACCGCAAGCCATCTCATGCTGTGCGTACCTCGTGTGCCATTGTTCCTTCGCCCTTTCCCTGATCCAATTGCGAATGGTACACGGGAAGAGCGATTGTTGGTAATTCTCTGTGTGATCTCGAATTTTTCTAATTTCAACTTCACTGACTTTTCACGACCTATACATAGGAGTAAGTAACATATTGGTTGACTCTTCTAGGAACGTACACTCCAGGAGTTGTGACGCAACACCGTGATGCATACCATGTCTCTTGTAGTGGCTGCCGCTGGGTTGATCGTATCCGTGGCGCTTTCATGCTGACTAAAGGAACCTGTAACGAAATGCGCTGCTCTTCTTTGGATATTCCCCATTTCCTCGATCAATATTATCAGGTACGTATCCCATACTGACGAGGAATATTCATGTAGTGGTCGGAAGAGAGTTTAGTAAGCCTCTCCAACTATCAGATTTAGGTGGTCGTTCTGCTTTAAATAGGTGCTTACGGGTAGACCCAGATATTTAATAAATGTGAATGCTTCCCGTGCCAACGGCTTTGCCGCAGTAATCGCACTGGTTCCCATCACCACCACCGAACTTAAGTTACGACACCGGTCACGAAAACTGACAATGGCCGGTAAGCGGTGTACTGACCACATGCCCCTTCGTATCCGCATCTGATGACGCCTAAGGTCTGAGGATGACAGGGCGGCCGATCGGTACCTTTGGACCTTCAAGGCCTGTTCGGACTGTGTTTGCTTTTTCTTTTTTATGGCTGCTTCCAGTGACTGTTCGGTAATCATGTGAACTTGCAATAGTGGGCCTAATTATTTGCTATACGTTACATTTGTTTACTATGAGGTACCGAACACTGCACTACGTTCCTATCCTCTTCACGTCTTCCTGCATTACAGCACAATTTTATGCGTTATCCACTACTTCATGTATGTTCAGTACTTGACCAAAAATAAATAAAGCACGCAAACGGCATGGTCGTATGTCGTTGTAAGTATGCACTCTTACATAGTACCAGTGGGTATGTAAATGATTAGAGTCGCAAGTCTCTGTGACTGCTAGAACTGCCAGCAAAGTGCATTAGTGTTGTTCATGTTTAGTGTTAGGTGTAGGAAATAAGCGGCGTGAAATTATCACTATCGACACGGTGATGCCAAGTACTAAGATGAGACAGCGTTGTCAGAAACTGACAAAGACGAAAAAGGGCCTTCATTTGGCCAGCTGGTCAAATCGTGCAAAATCCAGATTTTTGGAGCATTCAGATGAGACAGTGAGCCACCAATGGACTCCATAGGAACATGAGGGCAAACCTACTCGTCCTCTAAGCTTCTGGTCGACCACATTTCACACCTACAAGGGAGGATCCCATATCGTGCACAAAGCACGTCATAACCCCTTCATATATGCGCCCGCTGTCCGAAACCAATTAGTAAATACCCTGTACTACCCGGCGTCATTCCACACCAATGGTCGGAGAGTAGATGCATCAGAAGTGGGGAACTACCGTCCCATGCATGCTGTTAACACCACTACAAAAACGGATGCGTTTGGTTCCATAGCCAGGAAACGTTGACTGCTGATGAATGGGATCGCGTTCACTGATGAATCGTGGTTCTGCATTACCCCTGGTAAACGTTGCCAGCGGGTATGTTGGCGACTTTGGCAGAGGTCCCATTTTCCCACTGTTTTGGAGAGGCACAGTAGTGTGGCTCCTCGCGTCATGGAGTGGGGAACCATAGGGTGCGATCTCCGGTCACGGGACTGAGGGAACTCTGACAGCACGACGACACGTGACCGGCTCTGCAGCCTCGTGTGTTATCTCTCGTGCGACACTATCGTGGTGCCATTTTTCAACAGGACAATGCTAATTCACAAGTGGTATGCGTCTCTACGAACTCTCTGCGTGATATTCAGCTACTCCTGTGGCCAACAAGATCCCGAGATATGTCCCAGATGGAACATGTGTGTTTGACCAGCTCAGACACCAATTCAGTCCAAATGCTGTCGATGATAATTTGAAAGTTTTTGATCACATTGCCTCAGGAGAGGATGCAATGGCTTTATGACAACTTTCCCAACAGAACCAATGCAAGCATCTAGGCCCGAGGGGATGCAACCTCCCAATTACAAGAAGGCTCTTGGGCTCATGCTGCTAATTTCCCTGCAGTAAATTTGACTTGACACTCTAGTCATTGAAACACTACATACCTCTCAACGCTTGAAGTTCCGTTTTGTTTCCTCTACCCTTTCGGGGTTCTCGATGTTTCTTTTTTTTTTTTTTTTTTTTTTTTTTTTGAGACAATGTACACAAATCAAAAAAAAATTTGCATCGCCACAGTTCCCGGAACTCCTGAAGATTGATTATGGTAATTGTATCACAGACACAGTCCCTTTGACTGTTCAGAGATGTCACTAAACCCGCCCAAAGATGTAAACAACCACTCATGAGCAGCGCCTATTAGACGGAGTTGTTCCGATAGCCGGTTCCAGTCATTCCACCAGGAACGAGGTACACGCTAGTGTTGTCCATAGTTCAACCATGCCGAGACGGTCAATACCGCGGTTCGATTGCGTCCGATTTGTTACTCTGTGCCAGGAGGGGCTCTCAACAAGGGAAGTGTCCAGGCATTTCGGAGTGAACCAAAGCCATGTTGTTCGGACATGGAGCAGATACAGAGAGACAGGCACTGTCGACGACACGCCTCGCTCAAGGCGCCCAAGGGCTACTACTGTAGTGGATGACCGCTACCTACAGATTATGGCACGGAGGAATCCTGACAGCAACGCCACCATGTTGAATAATGGTTTTCGTGCAGCCACAGGACATCGTGTTATGACTCAAATTGTGCGCAATAGGCTGCATGATGCGCAACTTCACTCCCGACGTCCATGGCGAGGTCCATCATTGCAACCACGACACCACGCAGCGCGGAACATTTGGGCCCAACGACACGCCGAATCGGCCGCTTAGGACTGGCACCATGTTCTCTTCACCGATCAGTGTCGCCTATGCCTTCAACCAGACAATCGTCGGAGACGTGTCTGGAGGCAACTTGATCAGGCTGAACGCCTTAGACACACTGTACGGCGAGCGCGGCAAGGTGGGGTGGCATTATGTGGGGCCGACATACGCCGCTGGTGGCCATGGAAGGCGCTATAAAGACTGTACGATACGTGAATGCCATCCTCCGACCAATAGTGGAACCATATCGGCAGCATATTGGCGAAGCATTCGTCTTCATGGACGACAAATCTCGCCCCCATCGTGCACATCTTGTGAATGACTTCCTTCAGGATAATGACATCGCTCGACTAGAGTGGCCAGCATGTTCTCCAGACATGAACACTATCGAACATGCCTGGGACTGACTCAAAAGGGCTGTTTATGGACGACGTGACCCACCAACCACTCTGAGAGATCTACACCGAATCGCCGTTGAGGAGTGGGACAATCTGGACCAACAGTGCTTTGACGAACGAGTGTATAGTATGCGATGGCGAATACAGGCATGCATAAATGCAAGAGGACGGGCTGCTGGGTATAAGAAGTACCGGTGTGTACAGCAATCTGGACCGCCACCCCTGAAGGTCTCGCTGTATGGTGGTACAACTTGTAATGTGTGGTTTTCATTAACAATAAAAATGGCAGAAATGATGTTTATGGTGATCGCTATTCCAATTTTCAGTACAGCTTCCGGAACTCTCGGAACCGAGGTGATGCAAAACTTTTTTTGATCTGTGTATAGAATTGGTTGCTTGGCTGGTTTGGATGAGGTGATCAAACAGCGAAGTCATCGGTCCAATCGCGTCAAGTATGGATGGGGAAGGAATTCGAAAGTACCATTTCAAATCAACCATCCCAGAATTTGCCTGAAGCTGTTTAGGGGAAAACCTAAATCAGGATGACCGTTGTTGGTTTGTACCGTCGTTAACCACTGTCCCACCTCGCTCGATGACTATAATCTGCTTAGTACTGGTGCTGCAACACTCCGCGGGCGGTAGCCCGAAATTATTTTTACTTCTGAAGATATCACTCAGTTGAGAAAGATGTGCTGTGTTCTGTTTTCTAGCAACTCATCAATCCAAGCTGCATCGATATTCGGTATGCTTGTAGTTTTTTCATCAAGCGACAGTGTGGAACTGTACGTAACGCATTGTGGAAGTCAAGAAGCATGACCTCAAACTGGCAGTCGATGTTTGCTATGTTCTTGGTCTCGCGGACGAACAGAGCTAGCCGTGTCTCAGATCATCGTTATCTGCTGAATTCTACTGAGATTCTCCGTTTTGATAACGATTATAACATGAGAGCGTGTGAGAGTGTTCAACGACCCTTCTTGGAAACGAGGTTGACCCGTGCATTTTCCAAGTCGCTAGGAACCTTCGCTCCTCTAGTGATCTATGGTAAACTCCTGCTCGTAAAGGACCAGACTCTTTCGAATACTGTGCACTGAGGTGACAAAAGTCATGAAATACCTCCCAATATCGTGTAGGACCTCATTTTGGCCAGCGTAATGCTGCAACTCGACGTGGCATGGACTCAATAAGCCCTCTGAAGAAATATTGAGCCATGCTGACTCTGAAGCCATCAAAAATTGCGAAAGTTTTGTCAATGCAGGGTTTTCTGCATTAACTGGCCTCTCGTTTACGTTCCATAAATATTCGATGGGATACATGTCGGGCGATCTGGGTGGCAAAATCACTAGCTCGAGCTGTCAAGAACTTCCTTCAAACCAATACGGAACGATTGTGGCCCGGTGACATGGCGCGTTGTAATCCATTAAAACTCCATCGTTTCTTGGGAACATGAAGTCTATGAATGGCTGCAAATGGTTTCCAAGTCAATTACATACGAATACAGCCCACGCCGTTATGTAGGTGAAACCTGGTAGTCAAGGGAAGGCAGGATTCGGTTACGATTGTGGACGGGGCCGTAATCAGTTACTATTGGTTGCCTTTTGCGCTTACACACAGTTTATTTACCAGTAATTCCAGACTCAACAATAAATAAAAAATACCACACGTTATTAATGAAGGAATTATCAACTGTGTAAATAAAAGTGTTTTCAGTGAGTTACGGTTTAGCAAAGCACCATTAAATACAGATACTACGGATAATGTTTTAAAGCAAGCCACTGTGATCTGGGCAGAAGGCCTTACACGCCAGGAGCGGCAATAAATTAATAATTGTTTAAAACTCGATGCAACTTTCAAATAACAGGTATTGAAATGTTAAAGGCATGTCGCCACAAACGCAACAGACGGCATCAAGACGCCAGGAATGGCAGTAAATAAGGTTTTAAGGCTTACTGCTAAAATACAAATAGCAAATTAGAATTTTATGGCTCTGAACACCATGGGACTTAACATCTGTGGGCATCAGTCCCCTAGAACTTAGAACTATTTAAACCTGACTAACCTAAGGACAGCACACACACATCCATGCCCGAGGCAGGATTCGAACCTGCGACCGTAGCGGTCACGCGGTTCCAGACTGAAGCACCTAAAACCGCACGGCCACACCGGCTGGCCATTAGAATTTTAAGGCAAGCGACCACAATCACGGCTGAAGGCCTTACACGCCAAGAATGGCAATAAACTATGAATTGTTTAAGAACTCGCTGCAATATGTAACTTACAGGTATTGAAATATTAAGGTAAGTCGCCACAAACACAGTAGAAGGCATGAGCTGAAGGAGCGTTACACAGAACTACTGGGCATCAGACCTCCTTTTAGAACACACATATCTTACAAGAAACAAGGGGCCACAGACGGTGCTCCAGGAACCGACGTCTGAGAAGGACCGGCAACAAACACTTTCGCGAGCGATGAGATAGGCAGCCAAGAGTTGGTAACTAAGACTAGTGGCAGTCTAACGAATGACTAATGATAATATTGCTGAAGCTACCTGACGTCCGACAAACCAAATGCAACGTTGGAACAATACGCCAAAGCCGGAACCGGTGGTCTGCACCACGTCCCCAGAATTCTGTGTTTAGAGCGCCCAGAACGAGAAAGGAACCATTACCACCGTAGTAGAAGGCACTCCACTTGCTGCTCTTCGTCTCGGGGACACTACGAGCAGCAACACGAACCCAAGTCACATGAGAATCGCGATATATCACAATGGTGGAGGTTTCTCTACTTGTATTGAAATGTACTCATCTTAAAGGCTGCAGGATCTGGTTTACGACGAGGTCGTGCACCCTTGTGACCACATCCCTTCCATCCAGCAGTCCATGCGTCCAGCCAGCGGTCCCGGCGTGTTCTGGCACTGCGTGGACGTGGCTCCTCCTGAGTCCTCAACCGAACTGGCCCACTCACACGACCCGGAAAAACAACGACTTCGCCCCAAAGATAGGGCAACAGTTACTACATATCAATAACCGCTGCTGCTGCCACTAGCGGACAGGCAACGCTTGCGAAACCGAGTGGCGCCAGTCAACCATGCCAACTCAACGATACCGTCTGGCCTCCAACAGAGGGCGGAAACCTACGGACAGCATCAACGCGAGCCGCAGCACGTCTCAGTAGGCACACCGGCTTCCACAGTGCCTTGTTGACAACTTGCGTCCATGGCTTCAGGGATCTGCGCCACACTCGAACCCTTCTATCAACTCTCACCAACTGAAATCGGGACTCATCTGACCAGGCTGCGGTTTTGCAGTCGTTAGGATCCAGCCGCACTGGTCACGAGCCCAGGAGAGACTCTGCAGACGATCTTGTACTGCTAGCACTCGCGTCACTCGCCTCCTGCCGTAGCCCATTAACTTTCGCAGCACTGTCTTAGCGGCTTTTTTGTCGTACATCCCATATTGATTTCTACGGTTATTTCACGAAATGTTGCTTGTCTGTTAGCACTGACAACTCTAGGTAAACGCCGCTGCTCTCGATTGTCTGTGGTGAGAGGTAATGCGTGAAATGCGTGAAATTTTGTGTTCTCGGCACACTCTCGACACTGTGGATCTTGGAATACTGAAATCCCTAACGATTTCAGAAAAGGAATGTCCCATGCTTGTAGCTTCAACTACTATTCCACGCTCAAAGTCAGTTCATTCACATCGTGCGGCCATAATTACGTCGGAGACCTTTTCACATGAATCACCTTAGCACAAATTAGAGTTCCGCCAGATCAGCGCCATTTTACACCACGTGTACGAGATTCTATTGCCATCCGTATATGTGCATATCGGTATCCCATGACTTCTGTCACCTCAGTGCACGTAGAATGCTATACGTAACCCATAACGTTCAGTCACCTTTGTTGAGCTATTTTCCTTGATTTTCAATACTGAAGCCACTTATTTCCGCATCTATCATTTTGATGTTTATGTGACGGTTCAAATAGAACGACAGTACGATCTTCCTCATTCAAACAATTTTAGAAAAAGCAGTTTGTATTTCGGCCTTCTCTCTGTCATCCTCCAAAGCCATTACGTGTACTGAGTGTCAGGAGAGATGACCTTGAGCCTTTCACTTCATAGGTTTCCTGTCACATCGATTGACAGAATTTTCCTGTAGCGTTCTTCAACACTTTGTACCGTGTTCTGCGTCACGTACAAAATCGTGTGCTTTCTCTAGAACTCAAACAAAGAAACAGACAAGTAATATTTAATAATCAAGCAGTCAAATTACAGACCTAGCGTCCTTTGTTAGTGGAAACTTCACCTCTGTATCGTACTATCTAGAGGTCCTTTACTTTTCAATTGTGATTTAACTAATAGGTTGGTGCATAAGTTTGTAGCGTTTTTGTTCTGCATTTTAGTATTCCGGTTGATATATATTCATTTATCGATTGTCATTTTTTATCTGTATTTCAATGTGCTATTTGAGTTTACATATTGTCATTTAGTCACTTGGCCGGCCGAAGTTGCCGTGCTGTTAAAGGCGCTGCAGTCTGGAACCGCAAGACCGCTACGGTCGCAGGTTCGAATCCTGCCTCGGGCATGGATGTTTGTGATGTCCTTAGGTTAGTTAGGTTTAACTAGTTCTAAGTTCTAGGGGACTAATGACCTCCGCAGTTGAGTCCCATAGTGCTCAGAGCCATTTAAACCATTTAGTCACTTGGAGATGGTGAGGGTGGTGTGAACATTAGAAAATGGAATGACAAGTGAAGAAATCGGAACATTTCCGATGTCTTCTTCTATATGAATTCATAGACGGGTGACAGCAGCGGAGACAGCCAGAAACATTTGCGGCGTGTATGGGGATAATGCCACTGGAGAGGGCACGGCAAGAAAATGGTTTTCCCGTCTTAAGGGGGATTGTTCTGACATTAGTGACTCTCCATGTTAAGGAAGACCTGCGGTGTATGATGAAGGACGTTTAAACGCATTAACCCACTATGATCCACGCCAGTGTACTCGAGGAATGGCAAATGCGATGAATTCTGTCACCGTATAGCATTTGTGTGCAGTGTGGAAGGTTCAAAAATCGGGTGTATGGATACCGCATGCTCTAAGCCAAAATCGCAAAAATCATCTGGTGGCCGTACGTGAACCTCTGCTTTCTCGTCATCTACTGACTCATGCGCAACACCGACCATTCCTACCTTATATCGTTCCTGGTGACGGGAAATGGTGTCTTTATGCTTACATGAAAAAAAAGGAAATAGTTCAGCCGAAACAAAGCAGCAGCTACCCGTACAAAGAACTGAGTGCAACAGCAAAAGATAATGTTGTGCATCAGGTGGAACAGGTACGGTGTGATGTACTAAGAATTACTTCTCCGAGGTATAACCATCGCTGCCGATACTTATTGTGAACAACTGAGACGTCTTGGAAACGCAATCCAAAATATAGTGACCAGGAAGACTGCGTGAAGTACTGCTACTCTTGGATAACATCCACCTGCATTCTGCTGGACTGACAAAAAACACTATATAGAAGTTGGAGTGGGAAGTCATTCCGCACCCACCTTATTCACCTTTGTGCCCTCAGATTTTTACCTTTTCCGCTTTCTATCGACAGCTTACAAAGAACTGCCTTTCCGGATGAAAATGTGCACCGAACATGACGAGTTCTTCGCCTCAAAACCACGTGATTACTAGAGTCGCGGAATCGAATAGCTACCTCAGCATTGAAAGACTGGTGCAAGCAGTGAAGAATAATGTATTATTGATGACTAAAGTTTCTGTCATGTGTATGTGTTGTGCTTATTACACTTATGAAAACGCTACAAACGTATGCACCAACCTAATAATTAATAGACATTTTCAGCACTGAGGTATATAGTTATAGTAATTCCTTATGTCCTGAGACACTGAAATCTGGAAACGTACACTACTGGCCATTAAAGTTGCTACACTACGAAGATGACGTGCTACAGCCGCGAAATTTGACCGACAAGAAGAAGATGCTGTGATACGCAAATGAATAGCTTTTCAGAGCATTCACATTAGGTTGGCCGGCAGGAGTGGCCAAGCGGTTCTAGGCACTACAGTCTGGAACCGCGCGACCGCTAGGGTCGCAGGTTCGAATCCTGCCTCGGGCATGAATGTGTGTGATGTCCTTAGGTTAGTTAGGACTAAGTAGTTCTAGGGGAATGATGACCAAAGAAGTTAAGTCCCATAGTGCTCAGAACCATTTTTGAACATTAGGTTGGTGCCGTAGGCGACACCTACAATGTGCTTACTTGAGGAAAGTTTCCAACCGATTTGTCATACAGAAACAGCAGTTGACCAGCGTTGCTTGGTGAAACGTTGTTGTGATGCCCCGTGTAAGGAGGAGAAATGCGTACCATCACGTTTCCGACTTTGATAAAGGTCGGATTGTAGCCTATCGCTATTGCGGTTTATCGAATCGCGACATTGCTGCTCGTGTTGGTCAAGATCCAATGACTGTTAGCAGAATATGGAATCGGTGGGTTCAGGAGGGTAATACAGAACGCCGTGCTGGATCCCAAAGGCCTCGTATCACTAGCAGTCGAGATGACAGGCATCTTATCCGCATGGCTGTAACGGATCGTGCACCCACGTCTCGATCCCTGAGTCAACAGATGCGGACGTTTGCAAGACAACAACCATCTGCACGAACATTTCGACGACGTTTGCAGCAACATGGTCAATCAGTTCGGAGACCATGGCTGCAGTTACCCTTGACGCTGCATCACAGACAGGAGCGTCTGCGATGGTGTACTCAGCGACGAACCTGGGTGCACGAATGGCAAAACGTCATTTTTTCGGATGAATCCAGGTTCTGTTTACAGCATCATGATGGTCGCATCCGTGTTTGGCGACATCGCGGTGAACGCACATTGGTAACGTGTATTCGTCATCGTCATACTGGCGTATCACCCCGCGTGATGGTATGGGGTGCCGTTGGTTAAACGTCTCGGTCACCTCTTGTTCGCATTGACGGCACTCTGAACAGTGTACGTTACATTTCAGATGTATTACGACCCGTGGCTCTACCCTTCATTCGATCCCTGCGAAACCCTACATTTCAGCAGGATAGTGCATGACCGCATGTTGCAGGTCCTGTACGGGACTTTCTGGATACAGAAAATGTTCGATTGCAGCCCTGGCCAGTACATTCTCCAGATCTCTCACCAACTGAAAACATTTGGTCAATGGTGGTCCAGCAACTGGCTCGTCACAAAACGCCAGTCACTACTCTTGATGAACTGTGGTATCGTGTTGAAGCTGCGCGGGCAGCTGTACCTGTACACGCCATCCAAGCTGTGTTTGACTCAATGTCCAGCCGTACCAAGGCCGTTATTACGGCGAGAGGTGGTTGTTCTGCGTACTGATTTCTCAGGATGTATGCACCCAAATTGCGTGAAAATGTAATCACATGTCAGTTCTTGTATAATAAATTTGTCCAATGAATACCCGTTTATCATCTCCATTTCTTCTTGGTGTAGCAATTTTAACGGCCAGTAGTGTATTTAGCCTGTTGTCAAGTTGAGGGAAGTTGATAATTCGCTGAAAATAGTAGCAAGCGCTAAAAAGATCTTTTCTTCCCTTTTCCGACGGCTGCGATTGAGTCAGAAAGTGAAACGCCTGACGGAAAAGGATGTGGTAGATTCCCTACGTCAGAGCAGGCAGGCTTTGGCCCGTCTCCCTCACCAACAGCCCCGTTTCTAGAGGAGGGAAGCTCACTGGGGGTGGAGCCTCCGAAGTCGTGAAAGATCGGAGTGCTGCCGCCTTCAGCACCATTGAACTTTAGTTTTCATATGAATATATGCAGCTTCGTCTCTGTCGTGGACGCTTTTTACTCCAAGCAGTTGCCCTGTTGCTGTTAGTAGCCGTTTAATTGTTTATCACGCTGAAGAGAACATAGTAATGTTGCTCTGTAACGACACCACTCTGTTCGCTCAGCAAGCTAGACCATCTTACGCAATGGCTGCAAGCTGACTGCTCCACCCATGCTTAAGATTTCATCGTGTTCACCCCATCACTCAGATTGGTGTCTGGTGGTTCAGCTCTCTCTCTCTCTCTCTCTCTCTCTCTCTCTCCCTCTCTAGTAATATAATACCCTCAAAAATGTCCGTCTATCACTGCACTGACATCAGCATAGTCCAAGTGTCGTTTATTATTGCTTAGCGTCAGTGGAGGCCGCCCTCTGCTAGTGTACCTTAAATTTAATCACACTATTCAGGGAATCCCTGCAAATAGAAGCACCGCTTTCATAATAGACACCTGGCGTGCGATTCCTTATAAGTCAGTGAAGGGGACAAGCACGGCTTAACGGATACCTCTCCATGTTAATTACAGCTTCGTTCAGTTTTTGATCCTCTACAGGGTTTAGGCTACATTTAAATCGGTGGGAAGATGTCTGCGTTCGGAGCGTCTTCCTATAATGACTGTCGAACTGCAGCGGATCTTCGGCATTCCTCCCAAATTTTCTTGGCATATACCTGGCTAAGATATGTTGGTCAATATTCTACACCTTTGTTCATTTATACTCAGAGAGGAATGTTTGATCGAAGACCTGTAGCTGTCTGTCATCTTCGACCGTGATGCCATTTCCTGTGAGTTAACGAGCATTTCGCTCTCATTTAAGTATATGGCCGAAAGAGACAGCCTTCAGGAATTGTGGAACAAACCCTGTCGTCCAGGACCGTGTGACACAAAGAGTGCAGATTCGCCACGAGATGGGGAAATTTACTGGCGTCTACGTCTATTGTGCTGAATGAGGCCTACGTGCTGTAGTGTGCAAGTGAGACAGACAAGAATCTACGTCGTAGGTAAACCCCGCAGAAGCCGTTTGTGGCCAGGGAGACGAAGCAGTGTTAAATATGGCGGACCTAAGATCGGCCATAAAAGGAACATTCATGAAAAGTATTTAATTCTGTAGTACATCAGGGAATGAAGCCACAGTAATTCTAATCTACTATCTTTCATTAAATTTCATGGTGATCCCAAAAAATTTTGAATATTGATCATATCTATAATAGTTTAGGATTTACTGTTAAAATGAAATTAACAAGTTTTTGTAACAAAAACGTGAATGCTAAAATCTTGTAAGTAGGCTGTTTAGGTTTTTTTGTTGGTAACGCCACCTCTGTATGAAAATCACTGGCTGTGCTGTGTGCAGTCTGTGGCTAGTTTGCATTGTTGTCTGCCATTGTAGTGTTGGGCAGCGGCAGGTGGATGTGAACAGCGCGTAGCGTTGCGCAGTTGGAGGTGAGCCGCCAGCAGTGGTGGATGTGGGGAGAGAGATGGCGGAGTTTTGAAATTTGTCATGAATTGCTATATTTATATATGATGATATCAAGGTAAATACATTGTTTGTTCTCTATTAATATCTTTCATTTGCTAACTATCCCTATCAGTAGTTAGTGCCTTCAGTAGTTTGAATCTTTTATTTAGCTGGCAGTAGTGGCGCTTGCTGTATTGCAGTAGCTTGAGCAGCGAAGATTTTTGTGAGGTAAGTGATTTGTGAAAGGTATAGTTTACTGTTAGTCAGGGCCCATTCTTTTGTAGGGATTATTGAAAGTCAGATTGCGTTGCGCTAACAAAATATTGTGTGTCAGTTTAAGCACAGTCCTGTATAAATTGTTCAAAGGGGACGTTTCATATGTCGACCCTTAGCCGAGGATACCTCACTGGAATCTTCTGATTTTTTGTTGTAGTTTGTGTAATTAGTGTAGATTTTGTTTATTTCTAGCGCGTAATTGTAGAGAAAATCTCCTTTGTAGTTGCAGACTTTCATTGTTGTACAGTAAAACAGTTGTAGCATGCATGTAGATTTGCACCAAGTATTTCGCAGCTGCAATTAACTAGATATTATTTTCAGTGCTATGTTAATGTGTTCTCTTATTTTTGATCTTCAAATTGTGTTTTTCTGTGTTGTCGTGTGAAATACTGTGACAATAATGGCGTGTGAAAAACGTAATACTAGGCTCCAAAGTAAACTGAGAAATGACAGTGAAAATGAAAGCAGTGTGTTAGCGCCACCGAGTAATGAATTAACTGATGTTCAAAGTAGTAATTTGGTAATTATGCATAGGGAAATGGAGCGGGCGGCAAACAATGGCGTGGACAGTGAAACAACTAGTGAAGAGGGAAGCATTATCGTTCGATCGGTCGGCAACAGCTCGCCACAGGAATCCGAAATGACAGGACACAATTTTGCAAATACTGTAGATTCAGGTTTTGCGTCCTCACCGTTTTCTCAAATGAGTCAAGACACATTTTCCGCTTGTCAGAATGTGAATGTTGCCGGTGTAAATTCACTGCCGAAAAGCACTGAGGAACATGTTTCAGACACCAGTGCATTGTTATTACAATTAATGCAACAAATCGAACAAAATCAGAGACAAACACAGCAAAAGTTAGACACAGTGGAACAAAATCTTCAAAAGTTAGACACAATGGAACAACACCAGAGACAAACACAGCAACAGTTAGACGCAATGGGACAAAATCTTCAAAAGTTAGACACCACACTTGAACAAACACGTGAAGATTTAACTAGTGAGTTACATAACATTGAATCGAAATGTCAAAAAGTCCGTAATGACGTAAAAAGACAAATTTGTGAGCATTTTCAACCCATTTTTTCGCGGCATGAAAATGCATTACAGAATCACGAAGCAGCTATAAAAGAACTGCAAACCATTGTTCATGAAATCATGAGACCTTGTGGGCTAAAATTGACTCAGTTGCATCTACCGATTCGGTTACGCAACTTGCAACAACTCAGGAAAACTTAAAGGACACAGTAGATTCGATTTCAACACAAATGGACACTCTGAAACTTGGTTCAGAAAAACACACTGAGGAAATGTGTTCACTATCGGAGAAAGTAGCCGAACTTTCGGATCAGGTCACTAACTTATCTACAAAGGTAGATGATGATCTGAATGACACAAGGCCTGTAGCCTTCACTGACACAGAAGAGTATGAACAAATTAGAAAATTCAAACAGAATCAAAATCAAATCAATACACAGTACAAAAGAGAAATCCGGGAAGTACAAGATCAGCTGACACAGGTAATACAAGAATTACGTATTTCAGAGGATACTCGCGCCCCAATACGGGAAGAGGGACACAGAAATACGGAACAGCCACAAAATAATAACACAGGGCATTTCGGAAGTTATGAAAGAAATTGGCAATGTGCACCGAATTTTGAGATGGAACGGCCGACACGACCTAACAATGACCGATATGCGACTCATCGACATGATGATTTTGACTATAAGCTGTTCATTACTACACGTAAATTCAAAACATTTAAGAATTCTGGCAACGACATTCATCCACAAGCATGGCTCCATCAATTCTCGCATTGTTTTCCTCCCAACTGGTCGTTAGAACACAGATTAGAATTTATGTGTGGCTACTTGGAGAATGAACCAGCTGTAAGAATGCGATCGGTCATTCACGATTGTCACAGTGAAGGAGAATTTTACCATGCCTTCCTCTCAGCATATTGGTCTCAAGCTACACAAGACCGAGTAAAACATGGCATCATAATGATGAAACATTTCGAACAATCTGAATTCTCCAGTCTTGTGAAATATTTTGAAGACATGTTGCACAAGAATCAGTACCTGTCAAACCCATACAGCCCCACAGAACTCATCCGCATTTGCTTAATCAAATTGCCTGAACATTTACGACATATTATTTTAGCAGGACGTTGCAAAGATGACATTGAAGCTTTTCAGGGTCTGTTACAAGAACTGGAAAGTGACACTGACAATCGTGGAACGCAGGAGCACAACAATTACAGGTCATATCCGTCGCAATTCTGCGATGAAAGAAATAATAACTGGACACGACAAGGCTATTCTCACAACACATATCGTGACCAAAATAGACACCACACATATGACAACCACTGGCAGAGTAATACTAGTTACAGAGAAAGATCGCATTTCCGTAGTAATGAATATGACAGAGATTACCATAGAAACAGACAATATGGGAACAAAAACGATTATTAGCAAGGGAGACAGAATAACTCCAGACGCAACGATCCAGCGCACAGTTACGATTCAGGGAGAAATTCTCCACCACTTAACCGACAAGAAAGAAACTACAGGAACTACCGACAAAACGACAGACCTGAATTTCATCAGAACTGGCGGGATTTAAACAGGGCAGGGCCCTCTCGTCACGGTGAATTTGTAGAAGTTAGGTCTCCAAATCCCAATAACGACGCGCGCCAACAAAGGGACAGACAAAGACTCGCACCGCAGGCACCCACGTGCGCTGGCTGGCTCAGAGAAAAATAACATAGAAGCTAACCGTAAGAAAAATTCCAGTATTGTTTAACAACGTATACCGCATGATAATTGCGTTGAAGTTGAAACTTTGGGTACTAGGAAGAGTAAAGGTTTACACCACATTTCACATGTAAAACCGTTTATTGAAAGATAATCTGCTTTTTAACTTTGTCTTTGCCATAAAACTTTTCAATTGACGCTACTAGTACGCTTTGTCAGACTTAGAATCTGTTAATATGCAACAATGTTTGAAGTTAAATATCCAGTCTAGAACCTAGGGAACATTTTTAAACAGAAATTACGAATGCATTGTTATTGTGGACAGACGACACAGTGTTATTGTGTGTGTGCATTCTTGCTTGTTTGTTGCACGATTACGTAACGACTATAAGGCTCACATACTTAGAACATTTACCAGTACTGCTAATGAGATTTTAATGCAACATTTTGGTTTATTTGAAAATACATTCTGAATTTAAAGTGCTTTCTGAGAGATACCAGATGACACAGAGGTTAGTTTATGTGACAGCTACACGATTTTTATCACAACGCTACTAATGAGTGACAATTTACAATGTTGCTTTTGCGGTGTATCTGTTTTATATCTGCACAGTTTTTCTAAATTCTTCTGGAAAGTAAAACATGTTCTAGTAGTAACTTTTGTAGTATAGCTACAATGAGACAGGGTTTTCTGTAGCACAACAATACGTTACAGTATAGTACTTTCTTCATCACAACAATAAGCGTAATAACTACGATATCTATACACAAAGCATTTCACTTTTGATTATCATGAGGTAAGTACATTGACTTCTGCAGAACTTAGCTTTCGGAGGACGATAACTACGACACTTCCACAGAGATTATGTTGCAACAAGACGCACATTTAGCGCTACAGTACACGTATTTGAGTGATTAATTTTGTACTTAAAACATTTATTTTTAAAGATTTTTGAATTACAAAGAAAGTTTTCCGTGATACATTTCATTCCATTGCTGTAATCTGTAACACCTGAGGGTATAATTACATTAATCCTCAGGGGGGTACACGCTTACTTTGTGTACCATGTGTGTGGCAACCACAAGGAACCCTAGCTAATATGGTATTTACTTATACAACTTGACACATCGGTACCATATTTCTCTAACACACAAATTACACAGCTATCTGATCATGTAACTGAGAGATAAACTTTTTTTATTACGTCAGTGACAGATGTTTACGCAATTACACAGTTGGATAACTTCACACTTATGAAATTGTATTTTGTCTGTACTTTGTGAAATGCTCATATTTTTTCGGACCCATTGTGATACTATGAGAGCTTTGAATGATGTATTTGGTATGAGATCATGATTTTTAAAGTACGTTTGAGGTAGGTGACACTATTTAAATGAGCAGAGAATTCTTTGTAGGTTTTGAAATTATTGGAGGAAGCTATGACGATTTTGAGATTTGACTGAGGTGTTATGATGTTATTATTATGACGACGATGTGTACTATGCTGTTGAGATATGTTTATGATCAATAAGATGATGCTACCATATATGAGGAATAAGAAGTATGTTGGAAACCAAGAATCGTACTTTAAGAGTTATGAAATGTGCGTAAATGCGTGACTGTATCACAATGCTGACGAATATTTTATTTGGACACTTATATTTATAGGATTTTCTTTCTACAGATTTGCAACGCTAATTCTTGACCTGTGAAATATTTTTATGTGAGACTGTCACTGTAGCGGAAACTGCTGTCGTAAATATTTCCGTAAGAAAGTTAAGTGACCACCTGCACGTAATGCGTCGCGGGCACCCACCTGGGCGACAGCCGCCCGAAAAAAAGCCATTAGCCTTTCAGCAGCACAGGTAGAAAAAAAAGGGGAGGCCATTATACTCGCTATTGACGTTCCTTTGTAGAAAGCATCGCAAAAACGACACGGTCGAACTTGAAAACATATGATTACACTGTGGAGCTCTTAATTTATGATATTTACTGAAATGCTTATGAATTGATGGGAAATATTCTTACATCTGCAAACCTGATAATGACAAGTGTCTTTCTACAAGAGTTGAGAGCTACTGACTAACGAAATGCCACGTAGCTATTGAATGATGTTCTTATGCTTTGGTTTGCGTAATTGCTTATTTCATTTGACATCTGTTTTCCAGCTGTGTTGCAGCATTGGTTTCATAAAATAAAATTAAATGCATTTGCTAATGTGAACACTTTCTGTCAACAGATATATTAAATAATAATTTTGTGATCCACATTCTTCAAAAAAGGAGCACTTGGAAAGGAAAGAACAATAAGAAGGGACTAATAACAGTAACTGCATCTGTAATTTTCTTTTCAAGTACTTGGTAATTTCTTTTGTAGAATAATTTGTGGTGCACCACTTTAATTACTTAGACATTAAGATGTGATTATACATTTCCCTTATCTGCATTGTTATCTTTAGTGTACTATTTTTTCTGCTTGAGCTATGTCATGTTTAGATATAAGCTGCTGTTTGCCTGGCATAATGCTACTGAACTTTAATTTGTGTTACTCTGCTAAGCCAGATTTATTTTCTTGTTTGCTGCACATTGCCTTATATTAGTTGTAATTTATGCTGCTTGCTTCGCCATTTGTATTTTTGATCATTGCTGTTTGTGTTAATTGTTTTGTGCTGCTGCATTGCCTCGTCCCTTAGTTTAGCATCTGAGCTCAGTAGATTTAAGTTAGCTTAAGAGGGGGTAGCCTCTAAGAGAATGAGCTGCAATGAATTGGAAGAAATGCATTGAGAAGTTATACGAAAAAAAGTATAGAAAACAGGTTTAGGTAGGATTTTCTTGGAAATAAATGTTGAGGTAAGAAATGTGTGAACATATAAATACAGAAAGCATGCTTCTATAGAATTTTTTTGGTGGAAACAAAGGATGAAATAAGAGAAAAGATATATGAAGTTTCGGGTTGGACTGCAGTACCAAATGTTACACTGAAAACGAACCCTGTCCTTTCCTATTGGTGTTATCCCACTATGTGTTTGTGTACCCTTGTGTATTTGTTTTCTTCCTGTCTCTGTGTAGTTTCATAGAATTTTTTCTTCTTTTAATATTAAGCTACATTCACTATGATGAGGAGTACTGTTATCCTCAAATATAATTTGCATTTATAATATGTTATTTTCTTTATAAAGATGTTTAGACATTATCTATTCTGTTTTGTTTTAATGCTCATGTGTAAAGTTGATGTTTCAAAAGTTATTCTGATCTTTTATGTATTTACTTATGTCATAATTCCTGTAACACTGATGTATATGTCTATTTCTATTATTTTGTAAAGTCTGTGTTACTACAAATGTTATCTGTACTATTATGTTCTTGTATTTTCTACCTTTGTTATTGTATTCTCATGTTATAAAATTGTCATTGACACCAGTTCATCAAATTAAGCAACTTGAAAGTTACATTTCACTGCACATGTTTCTGTTGGCCATAGTATATGGACAATGTGTGAGAAGTAGGGACTGATAGTGTTTGCACGTGTGTTAATCATTCAGCAAGGGACTGGATAACAGCATTGCTGGTTCTAAGGACAATTCCAAAAACTTTGTGAGTGCACAAGTGGTGGTTATGGACTTGCTATATTCTCTGCAAGAATCTTCGATGGTGATTGTGCACCTGCACAGTCGCAACGGATGGCTGCTAGCCATCTCTACAAGGACTACAGTGGGTCTGCATTTGTGATGGCCCACCAATACCATTATTTCTACAAGAACTACCGTGGGTCTGAACCTCTGGTGGCCCACCAATACCGTAATCTCTACCAGGACTACAGTGGGTCTGCTCTGTGATGACCTACCTACCAATACTCTTCAAAATTTCGACTGACTCTGCTGTGGGTTTGCTCTGTTGTGGCCCATTACCTGTATGTATGTCAAGAGTCAGCACTGTCTTTCCGTTGGAAGGACAACACTACTTCTTCAAGACTGCATGGAGATCCACTACTTCCGTGTGCATTTTCTCCTACTGCTCGGACTTTGAGAAAAACACTACTATTTTACCATAATGAACGATCAAGACTGTCTTTATGGACTGTGAGAAAATTTGAGCTTTTGACCAACATTGTATCAATAAGTGTGTGCATTTGATATCTTTTTTATTGTAATTATGAAAAATTTTATCTAATCATTATTGGCCACTGGCCAAAACAATTTGTAAAATTTTTTGTGGGGTACATGGGGGCTATGTAAGTAGGCTGTTTAGGTTTTTTTATTGGTAACGCCACCTCTGTATGAAAATCACTGCCTGTGCTGTGTGCAGTCTGTGGCTAGTTTGCATTGTTGTCTGCCATTGTAGTGTTGGGCAGCGGCAGGTGGATGTGAACAGCGCGTAGCGTTGCGCAGTTGGAGGTGAGCCGCCAGCAGTGGTGGATGTGGGGAGAGAGATGGCGGAGTTTTGAAATTTGTCATGAATTGCTATATTTATATATGATGATATCAAGGTAAATACATTGTTTGTTCTCTATTAATATCTTTCATTTGCTAACTATCCCTATCAGTAGTTAGTGCCTTCAGTAGTTTGAATCTTTTATTTAGCTGGCAGTAGTGGCGCTCGCTGTATTGCAGTAGCTTGAGCAGCGAAGATTTTTGTGAGGTAAGTGATTTGTGAAAGGTATAGTTTACTGTTAGTCAGGGCCCATTCTTTTGTAGGGATTATTGAAAGTCAGATTGCGTTGCGCTAACAAAATATTGTGTGTCAGTTTAAGCACAGTCCTGTATAAATTGTTCAAAGGGGACGTTTCATAATCTGAACGCTTTGGTCCATCTTAAAGTATCGACATGTCATATAGAAGCACATCATTAAAATGACAAATGTTGTAAATATCAAATCTGTAACTATTTTGTTTAAAAGATATAGTAAATTTAAATTATCTTCATTTTCAGTTAAGCATCAGATCATCATTTCCTCCACACAAAACAGATTGAACGATGACAGCATGATATCTTATTGAATCATTAGGGAATAGAATATTTGTTGTAAAGTTTAGTGCATAATAGTTATTTCTGTTCTTTATTTATTCATCAGAAAGCACATTGGTGCAATGCCAAAGGCCGTGACATTCTAAGTTAAGAAGGAGATCGTATTGGTTTTATGTAAACGAATTTAATGTTTATTATGTAGTGGATGTTATTGTTACTTTGCTTAGAACGTGAAAGTCGTCAGGCTTTGATTATTTACATATGTTAAAATGTAAAATAATGTAGAATAAGCTGTTGCCAATCAGAGGGACGGCTTCAGGAAAGGTAACTGCACTAGTCAATTGAGTAATGATGTTTCGCACACGGGGGACGCGGCCGGAGACGGGCAGAGAGAGAGAGAGTTCTGGCCTAGACACCAAAGGGACAGTGCTGGTGGAGACGCGAAAGCGGACAGTCAGTCTTTAGGCAGCTAGGAAGTGAAAAGACTTAAGAAATTTTTCGTTGTGTGGTATCGCGGGACTTAGTCTCTGAGCGCTGAGCAGCCACGCGACTGTGTGAAATCTAAATTTTCGTGTAAATAGCGAGTTGGAGTATTGGACTTCTGTTTCGCGATGAGATTGTGAATGATCGAACTGTGTCAAATGGATATGCGCTCGAGTGTAACAGTAACGCTAAAAACGACCACTTTCGCTATTATTTTTCTTTTTGAATAAACATAATTCTAACCAAATCGCAACTTTGTGGCCTACATCATTTATGGGTCGTTAATTTAGCTCCCGATATTATTGTTACTGTTGTTATATTTTATATTAACCTTGAATGGTTCATACAAATTCGCAAACTTGCCATCAGCCAGATACTTTTACCAAAGGGTCACAAGTGTCTAATTTAGGGCGTGTAATGCAACCCTTGACGATTTTGAGCCAAGACATTTCGACGAAGAATAACCACATGTAAACCCGAACATCTTTGGGATGTTAGCTCTCATTCACCCCATTACAGTCTGAAGTGAGGGTTGCACTGAATAACACATTTCCTGAGGGTGCATGGGTAATGCTGGTCCAACGGCATGGCCTCTGTGCCAACTGGATGTCATGCCACTAGACTTATTGCTGCGGGGTGCATCAAGGATGACATACAGACACGCGAGTCAAAGCCATTGCTGCCCCTCATGCACGAATCAATAAAGCAATCAGAAATGTTGATGCTGCAATGCTGCCCCATACAAGTGCAAAATATTGCATTGCTCTTTTACGAGCGACGAGTTCGGCAAACGCTGAAATTCTGGCATAACAGGGGGAAAAAAACTGAGGGAGAGGTGCTAAATGTTTTGAAACAGGTCACGATTGTCTTTCTCTAATAGTTTTCAAGTTATCCTTTTTTTTTTAAGTGATAGTGGGACTTCGTGGACGGTGAATATTGCCAGCTTTCTTTATGTTACTATTGACACCTGTAGTTAGTGATGCTGTAATGTTGTTCTGAATACTACTTTCCCGTTCAACATCAGCGTGTGGGCTGCACTAGTTGCGAAACACGCGCTTCGCCCGGTTTAGTTGTGACGTCGCCGAGCAGTTTAGAGGGAAGACGGCACAGCTACTCGTCCCTGGAAAGCCCACTTCACAGCTCAGATGGGACCAGGCACTGCCGCCCACGCACGAGCGACAGACACGCAGCGCGTTGCCGCGGTTCGCTGCGCTCTCTGCAGGCGCCACTGGCTTTAACCGTGTCTGGCAACTTCAAACACCTGCCGCTGGCGGCGCTGCTAACACTGCACCGCCTCTCCCTTGACAACTGGTCATCAAACAGGAACTGCTTTTTGAGATAAATTACATTCTCATCATATAACACGAAAATTTGCAGACACAATTATGGTTCTGGGGGAAGGGGGGGAGGAGGAGGGGGTGTGGGGGGGGGCAGTGCTGAACTTATACAAAAGTTCTATCACTCTGTCGTCTCCAAGTTCTCTAGAGTAAACAAAGGTGTTTTCTTAATTTTTTATAATACCAACTACAATAACAAGAAAATTTTTGCAACTGTTAAGGGGTGTGGAACGTCAAACGGGCCGACTTGGAGCAGGAGAGCCACCACAGGACATTTATATTTCCACTTTTACAAATAAATTCATAAAAGTTTGGTAGCACGACCAGGAGGGATACCGGATTCACACTCATAGCAGTGGCAGTTCAAAAACACAACAAAATAAATTTCTTTACATGTGAAATTTCATCACGTTTTCACGTGCTATTGGCTGCATTTTTTGCTAGAGGTACACTTTTCTTCATACGTAACTCCGATGAATTTTGCACAGAGCACAAACCATACTTAAAGGTGTATGAAACTCTAGAATTTTCCAAATCTATTAAAAACTGTGGTAAAAATTGAGATAATTAACTATAAAATTTGAGTTTTCTAAACATGAAGTTTAAAATGTAACAGCTCATTCATTTATTAAATAATTCTACAGTTTGTACACCTATAAGTGTAGTTTGTATACTGTTTATTTGTAAAAGTATAGACAGTGGAAATTAAAATGTCCTATGGTGTCTCTCCTGCTCCAAGTCAGCCCGTTTGACGTCCTACCGCCTTAAGTCCGAAAGCTATGTTTCAGAGACTTTCTTGCGACATTAAGAAGAAACAGGAGTAGTTCTGGAGGGGGACTGCAACCTCATAGCACCCTCACCCCTCTGTAGTCACCTCTTCGGAAATTGACTACAGACGTACGATACGTTCCTCTCAGAGAGGAAATCTTGATAGCCAGCAAGCTCATAGTTTCTCAGAAGCCAAAAAGTTCTCAGTTGTTGTTGTTGTGGTCTTCAGTCCTGAGACTGGTTTGATGCAGCTCTCCATGCTACTCTATCCTGTGCAAGCTTCTTCATCTCCCAGTACCTACTGCAACCTACATCCTTCTGAATCTGCTTAGTGTATTCATCTCTTGGTCTCCCTCTACGATTTTTACCCTCCACGCTGCCCTCCAATGCTAAATTTGTGATCCCTTGATGCCTCAGAACATGTCCTACCAACCGATCCCTTCTTCTAGTCAAGTTGTGCCACAAACTTCTCTTCTCCCCAATCCTAATCAATACCTCCTCATTAGTTAGGTGATCTACCCACCTTATCTTCAGCATTCTTCTGTAGCACCACATTTCGAAAGCTTCTATTCTCTTCTTGTCCAAACTGGTTATCGTCCATGTTTCACTTCCATACATGGCTACACTCCAAACAAATACTTTCAGAAACGACTTCCTGACACTTAAATCTATACTTGATGTTAACAAATTACTCTTCTTCAGAAACGATTTCCTTGCCATTGCCAGTCTACATTTTATATCCTCTCTACTTCGACCATCATCAGTTATTTTACTCCCTAAATAGCAAATCTCCTTTACTACTTTAAGTGTCTCATTTCCTAATCTAATCCCCTCAGCATCACCCGATTTAATTTGACTACATTCCATTATCCTCGTTTTGCTTTTGTTGATGTTCATCTTATATCCTCCTTTCAAAACACTGTCCATTCCGTTCAACTGCTCTTCCAAGTCCTTTGCTGTCTCTGACAGAATTACAATGTCATCGGCGAACCTCAACATTTTGATTTGTTCTCCATGGATTTTAATACCTACTCCGAATTTTTCTTTTGTTTCCTTTACTGCTTGCTCAATATACAGATTGAATAACATCGGGGAGAGGCTACAATCCTGTCTCACTCCTTTCCCAGCCACTGCTTCCCTTTCATGCCGCTCGACTCTTATAACTGCCATCTGGTTTCTGTACAAATTGTAAATAGCCTTTCGCTCCCTGTATTTTACCCTTGCCACCTTCAGAATTTGAAAGAGAGTATTCCAGTTAACGTTGTCAAAAGCTTTCTCTAAGTCTACAAATGCTAGAAACGTAGGTTTGCCTTTTCTTAATCTTTCTTCTAAGATAAGTCGTAAGGTTAGTATTGCCTCACGTGTTCCAACATTTCTACGGAATCCAAACTGATCTTCCCCGAGGTCCGCTTCTACCAGTTTTTCCATTCGTCTGTAAAGAATTCGCGTTAGTATTTTGCAGCTGTGACTTATTAAACTGATAGTTCGGTAATTTTCACATCTGTCAATACCTGCTTTCTTTGGGATTGGAATTATTATATTCTTCTTGAAGTCTGTGGGTATTTCGCCTGTCTCATACATCTTGCTCACCAGATGGTAGAGTTTTGTCATGACTGGCTCTCCCAAGGCCATCAGTAGTTCTAATGGAACGTTGTCTACTCCCGGGGCCTTGTTTCGACTCAGGTCTTTCAGTGCTCTGTCAAACTCTTCACGCAGTATCATATCTCCCATTTCATCTTCATCTACATCCTCTTTCATTTCCATAATATTGTCCTCAAGTACATCGCTCTTGTATAGACCCTCTGTATACTCCTTACACCTTTCTGCTTTCCCTTCTTTGCTTAGAACTGGGTTGCCATCTGAGCTCTTGATATTCATACAAGTGGTTCTCTTCTCTCCAAAGGTCTCTTTAATTTTCCTGTAGGCAGTATCTATCTTACCCCTAGTGAGACAAGCCTCTACATCCTTACATTTGTCCTCTAGCCATCCCTGCTTAGCCATTTTGCACTTCCTGTCGATCTCATTTTTGAGACGTTTGTATTTCTTTTTGCCTGCTTCATTTACTGCATTTTTATATTTTCTCCTTTCATCAATTAAATTCAATATTTATTCTGTTACCCAAGGATTTCTATTAGCCCTGGTCTTTTTAGCCACTTGATCCTCTGCTGCCTTCACTACTTCATCCCTCAGAGCTACCCATTCTTCTTCTACTGTATTTCTTTCCCCCATTCCCGTCAATTGTTCCCTTATGCTCTCCCTGAAACTCTCTACATCCTCTGGTTCTTTCAATTTATCCAGGTCCCATCTCCTTAAATTCCCGCCTTTTTGCAGTTTCTTCAGTTTCAATCTGCAGTTCATAACCAATAGATTGTGGTCAGAATCCACATCTGCCCCTGGAAATGTCTTACAATTTAAAACCTGGTTCCTAAATCTCTGTCTTACCATTATGTAATCTATCTGATACCTTTTAGTATCTCCAGGATTCTTCCAGGTATACAACCTTCTTTCATGATTCTTGAAACAAGTGTTAGCTATGATTAAGTTATGCTCTGTGCAAAATTCTACAAGGCGGCTTCCTCTTTCATTTCTTCCCCCCAATCCATATTCACCTACTATGTTTCCTTCCCTCTTTTTTCCTACTGACGAATTCCAGTCACCCATGACTATTAAATTTCCGTCTCCCTTCACTACCTGAATAATTTCTTTTATCTCGTCATACATTTCATCAATTTCTTCATCATCTGCAGAGCTAGTTGGCATATAAACTTGTACGACTGTAGTAGGCATGGGCTTTGTGTCTATCTTGGCCACAATAATGCGTTCACTATGCCGTTTGTAGTAGCTAACCCGCACTCCTATCTTTTTATTCATTATTAAACCTACTCCTGCATTACCCCTATTTGATTTTGTATTTATAACCCTGTAATCACCTGACCAAAAGTCTTGTTCCTCCTGCCACCGAACTTCACTAATTCCCACTATATCTTACTTTAACCTATCCATTTCCCTTTTTAAATTTTCTAACCTACCTGCCCGATTAAGGGATCTGACATTCCACGCTCCGATCCATAGAATGCCAGTTTTCTTTCTCCTGATAACGACGTCCTCTTGAGTAGTCCCCGCCCGGAGATCCGAATGGGGGACTATTTTACCTCCGGAATATTTGACCCAAGAGGACGCCATCATCATTTAATCATACAGTAAAGCTGCATGTCCTCGGGAAAAATTACGGCTGTAGTTTCCCCTTACTTTCAGCCGTTCGCAGTACCAGAACAGCAAGGCCGTTTTGGTTAATGTTACAAGGCCAGATCAGTCAATCATCCAGACTGTTGCCCCTGCAACTACTGAAAAGGCTGCTGCCCCTCTTCAGGAACCACATGTTTGTCTGGCCTCTCAACAGATACCCCTCCGTTGTGGTTGCACCGACGGTACGGCCATCTGTATCGCTGAGGCACGCAAGCCTCCCCACCAACGGCAAGGTCCATGGTTCATGGGGGGAGGAAGTTCTCAGTAAGTGTTGCAAAGATGCTAGGTGCAAATTCCCTGCCTCTAAAGTAGAAGGGTATCACTTTAGTAAGTCCCTCACAGTTTGGAGATACTGGCAGTATCTGCCCTCGAGAAAAACTGTTTGTAGAAACAGCTGAGGTAATACTGCCCTACAGCTTACCTAAGAAACGATAAAGTAAATATATCAGAAAAAAGTAGTACCCGAGAAGGGGTCGATACATCATTGTAACATACCCAGATTATGTTCAGCCTGTACTTTGACTTAGCTGTAAAGAGTACCATTGAGATATTTGGAAAGGGAGTTGAAGATCAAAGAGTAAAAATAAAAGTTCGACGCTTGCCGAGAACAGTGTAATTCTGTCAGAGGTGTTAATGGACTTCCAGGATCGGTTGAACGGAATCGACTGTGTCTTGAAAAGAATTTGTGACATGAATGTGATCAAAATTCGAACAGTGGTTATGAAATGCAGTGAAACTAAATCAGGCGATGCTCACTGAAAAGAGGATATGAAATACATTAAAAAACGCAGACGATTTCGATATCTAGGCAGTCAAATTTCTGGTGATGGCAAGAGGAAGAAAAGCGTTTCCGAAAAGAGAGATTTGTCAACATCTAACGTAAATTTAAAAGTATTTTCTCAAAGTTCGTGTATAGAGTTAATAATAATTTCGTGAGGTTCGATGGTCGAGTGCAAGTCTATCAACTGGACGCCATTTCGGCGACTTGAGTGTTCCTAACCTAACCCGGTTATCTAACCGGCGCAAGGAGACCTACAGCTTAACGTGGAATCCGAACCATGTGGCCGTCCCTGGCGACTCATCACATCATTGGAAAGTGAAGGTTGGATTAAACCAAGCGGGATTCTACACCGCGGTTTCTCGGTTTCTAGGTAAGAGCTCTGCCGGTAGAGCACCAGGTCCGGCTGCATGGAACTGAAACTTTGACGATATACTATTTTCACAAGAAGAGAATTTTGAAATGTGGCGCTACAGAATAACCCCGAAGATTACACGGAAAATAGCGTGTAGTATTAAATCCAACTGAAGGGAAGAGAAATTACTGGCGCAAATTACTGAAAGACTGGTTAATATGATACACACTGAGGGATTAAGAAACTGGCAGTTTATTAAAAGAGTTAAGTGGGGGCAGGAGAGACACGCCTAGGCGGCTGCTGTGACCGAGCGGTTCTAGGCGCTTCATTCCGGAACCGCGCTGCAGCTACGATCGCAGGTTCGAATCTAGCCTCGGGCATGGATGTGTGTGATGTCCTTAGGTTAGTTAGGTTTAAGTAGTTCTAAGTCTAGGGGACTGATGACCTCAGATGTTAAGTCCCATAGTGCTCAGAGCCATTTGAACCATTTGAAACACGCCTACAAAAGAATACAGTAGGCACGTTCAAATGGATGAAAGTTGAGACCAATCTGTATTAGTAACGTTTAGAGCTCCGAAATAAAAACCACCTAGCGCTACCCATTCGTCACGACAATAAACATCTTTACATGTTACCCAACCAAAACTCCATCACACTGAGGCAACACCTTAGCGGATCAGGTCCTCATCTGCTCAAAAGCACTTTCAAATACATAAGATGCACAAAGAATCAGTTAAATTGCACGCATTTAGAGTGCAATCTCTGCAATATGAAACTAACACCTCATGCTACAGCAAAAAGCGAAAGTTACGTCTTCCGACTGCAAAGTCAGTACGGGACAGCCAGGAAGCGAATGATGACACGCGACGACTCCCAGAAAACGAATGATCAGAGTTTTAAGTTCCCTGTACCCCGCCCAAACTATCTTTGGAGAGACGACAGCATGCTTGTAGCCAAGCTACCGAAGGAAACACTCTAATGTCACAAATTTTGTCTTCGGATCCCTGTAGTTGTTTCCCATACCCTCCAAATCGCTAGACCAGTATTCATATTCGTCCCTGCAAATGGCGACTTTAATTCGGGAATAGTTGCCTCAATTTTCCGCTACGGCGTGGTAGGCGTCTGACAGTCTTACCACGCAGTCGCCTCACTCGCTCTCTGACCTATGAAACTTTCGGCAGTACCAGTTCTAAAATCTTTTACCGGACTATAGCTAACCGCAGAAGCTTTGTTCACTGTAGTTTCTATCCTCCTTCACTACAATGAGAACACCATGTGCCTAGTCCTCTACATATACTATTTCAACTTACAGGTATACATTAGTAATCTCCAGAACCACTCTGAACTGCATGGCAAACTTCCAATGATACAACCTTATCACCTGCTACGGTTTCTTGTCATTTCATTATCACCCTAGAACACACAAAGCGAGTCTCTGAGACTCATTAAGCTACTTTTTCACTTTTGTTAGCTGTAAATACTATGGTTGTCCAGAAAATAAGTTCCGATCGGTCGCGTAATGCACACCACAGTGAAAACCCGATAAAGCTTTTCGAGGATGTATTGGGTAGTGTCTCTAGTATGACCGTCGTTCTCATCAAGACGCTCTTTTCAGTTGTGAGCGCACTGTGAGCGAGTAAAAGTGCGTAGAACAACGAAGTCTCCCGTCAGGTAGGAGGGCCCGCTGAGAGGCTTCGCCTTAATGAATGCAGCCCACCTAACACAACTGCCACGCACTTCCTTCTTCATGGCAATTCTCAGCTGCACTCTGCAGGGGCAGTGAAGACACTCCTGCAGCCTTCTTGATGGGAAGTGTTCGATCACCCACAACACAGCCCTAATTGGCTCGTCCTGAGTATCATCTCTGTTCACTTGATACACTGGATATGAAGATAACACTTGTGCGCAGGCTACACGCTATAGACCAGCGTAGAGAATTATCAGAAACCACAGGCAAATAGAATGTTTCTGATTTTCACTGTGATTTCCATTTTCCTACCTATCGGAACTTACTTTCTGGACAACCTTGTATTTGTGATGCAATTTCATCATTTACCTGTTCTCCTAGCGTGATGTTTTGCTCCAGTAAAAGACAAGCACTAAGATTTGATACCTAAAATTTATTAGCTGAGATTTAATGTATATACTGATATTTAAAAAAATATTCGAGCATTAATACCTAAGACGAGTCTCTCAGACACAGTTCGTGCTTTTTTTCCTTTGCTTCATCCGTAGTTCGTTGTTGACTGTATTTCTCTTGAATATAACGCTCCATTACTGAATGGTATGTGGAAGCTACAGAACATATTACCTGTTAGTCTTACGACATGTCTAAGTAGGGTTGCTAACTATCCTGTATATCCCGGGAAATCCGACATTTTCATTTAATTTCGAGCGAAATCTCAGGTCCCCTGTTTTTCAAGATATATCCCATATTTTCAGATTGCCCGCCGTTCTGTCTTTTAAATTAGGCGATGATCGCTTTGATGCTCTTCGTCACTTCCTTTCCTTTGTTTTCCTCCTCCCTCCAGAGGATGAATTTAGGCTCGCCAATACGACTTGCGTTCAGTGTTGCGTCGGACCATTGCATCTCGATATCCTGAGAGGACAACACGTAACAGTTAGGCATCGAAATATTTTGTAAAGAGTTAAAGATGAGTGATACTGGTGAGTATAGGGAGAAGAAAATTTGCCAAAAAGAAAAAAAAAGTTATGTCTGTATCACACTAATTTGGAGGAAACGTACTCGTGAATTGCACATATAAAGAATAATCATCATAGAGCATATTGTTATTTCTGCAAGAAGGATTATAGAATTCCACATGGCGGCAACACAGACTGTCTTCAATATTCGAAAACGTTGGGTAAATAATATGAATCATAGGGTTATAATCTATTTATTTTGCGTTATTCATTTCCTAATCTAGGAAATGCAGCAGTGACTGATTAGTTATTTTTACGTCTTGGTGGGTCACAAAGAGAAGGAAAGGCAAGTAAAGCAGCCAAACTTCTTCAAGCGTCACATCACAAAAAGAATTACGTAGCGCAACTGCAGGAGAACTGGTGTTTGTGTTTCACAGTGTAAAATATAACCTCAGCTATAATAGCATGCATTGCAACATGAAACTAGCTAAGGCAGTGTTCAGTGATTCAAGGATTTCAAAAAACATGCAGTTTGGTCTGACAAAAGCCAAAAATCTCGCGAACTATTTTTTAGTCCCCCAAAGTGTGTCCGATTTTACTGAAATTTTTAAAGAGTCATCTAATTTGAGCTTATTTTTCTTCATTTGTACTGATGCATCTAACCACAAAAGCAGCTAAACGTTTCCAGTAGTCTTACAGTATTTTGATCCAGATAGCGGAAAAAAACATAAACTTTTAGATTTTATAGTGGTGAAACGGCAAAAGCGTTCACAACATGTAGAAAACGTCCCTGGTGTGTCACGGTTAAATGTTTCCAATTTGTTGTGCGTACTCTGTGGTAGCGCAAATGTAAACTTTGGGAAGCACAATACAGTTACAAAACTACTAAATGATGATAACGGAAATATTTTAAACGCTCGTTCTTCGAATTATGTTTTACATAATGCTGTAAAACATGCATGTAATACATTAAATGTTGATATAGAAAGTGTAGCTTTAAAACTGTATGGCCATTGTTGCGTTTCTATAAAGAGAAGGGCTTCTCTTAAAACATTTTTCAAATATGTAGAAATGGAATGGATTGAAATTCTCAGGCACTTCCCTACGGCGTAATTACCACTACCCACTACTTTTGAAACGATAATTAAAACCTAGGAACCCACAATAAGTTACTTTAAAAGTAATAAAGATTGTCCTAAAGTATTGGAAAAATGTTTCAATGACTGTAGTCACTCAGAAAAGGAAAAAAAATATTACAGTTCTATTTACTGTTTTCTTCCCAAATTGGTAATGTAATAGCGGAATACTCAAAGAAACTAAGATGTGCTGACGTAAGTTTAATGAAATCTTTTGAAACAGTAAAAACTGTAATTAGTACAATCGATCAAAGAATAGCTCACAAATTTTTTGGTAGTGCTACAAACAAAATGTAAGATGAATTGACTTGTTCCAGGGCAGTTTCTGACATAGACTTTATAGGTTACGATTCCATTTAGCTTGAATATATAAATCAATATTTCAAATTTGACAAATCTTTTTCATTAGACTCTTGGACTTCATTTATTTTAGTATCGGAACTTAAATTTAAGCACATAGAAACTTTTGGAATTTATTCTGATCGAAGTCAATGAAGACGATTTCTATGACGAATTTACCCAATTCTATGTTAATTTAAAAAATTTCACTTCTCAGAAAGGAAATGCTTGTAAAAATGGATTTATGTTTTCACGTCTTTAAAAAATAGAAATTTCAGTTTGCCTAATCTTTTAATGGCAATTGGATTTGGTTTGGATCAAATGCAGGTACAGAAGGAATGTTTTCGTTATTGAATAATAAGTGAAGTGACACACGAAACAAGAGTAGTGCAGATCTAATAAAAGCGGAACTTCAGGTTAGTATAAATGAGGGTAAGTCAATTATCATGCACAAAACAGCTATAAAATTTTATTGTAATCAAATAGGAAACTTACAAGAATATCATTTTTCGACATAGTCTTCTTGCGTATAAACGCTCTTGGTCAGTTGTTGTACAAGCTTTTTCATGCCCTCATAAAAGAAGGTTCTTGGCTGAGCTGCTAGCCAGGAAAGCACCGCTTCTTTCACTGCTTCGTCCGAGGCAAATCGACGGCCCCTTAATGCCTGTTGCTTCGAATTGCAGGCTTTAGCCTGGCAGTAAGCATCTCACTGTAATGTACATTGTTTATTGCTGTGCCCCTTTCCCCACAATGTTCCAGTACTGGACCTTGAGCGTACCAAAAAACCGTAAGCATCAGTTTGAAACTTTCCTGTGGAATAAATAAAAGAAATAATTTAAGGGGGATAGGACGTCAAACGAGCCGACTTGGAGCAGGAGAGGCACCACAGACATTTTATTTTCTACTGTCTAAACTTTTACAAATAAATTCATAGAACTTTGTCAACATGACCAGGAAGGATTCAGGATTCACACTCATAGCAGTGGAAGTGCAAAAACATAGCAAAATAATTTTTTTTAGATATGAAATTTCATCATTTTCTTCACTTACTGTTGGCTGCATTTGTTGCTATAGATACATTTTACTTCACAAGTAAGAAAGATTCTTTGATCAATTTTGGACAGCATACAAACCATACTTACAGGTGTATGAAACTCTAGAATTTTCCAAATCTGTTAAAAACTATGGTAAAGATTGAAATAATTAACTACAAAATTTGATTTTTTTCTAAACATAAAGTTTAAAATGTAACATCTCATTCATTTTTTCATAAATTAAATAGATTCTAGAGTTTCAGACACCCATTGTAGTAAAGTAGTAATTGTAGTGCACATCTTGGTATGACAACACATCCATTGTAGAAAAATATTGTAGGTAGAAGTAGCCTGGTCCATAAGTGCATTTTTCACAGTTTCTTTGTGCTCCATAACCATGGGGATGCACAGGATTCAAGGTATGGGTAAGATTATTTTGGCAAAGGGTACACAGACATGCTTGGTACCGTAATTTGACTACCAAAAAAGTTTTTAAATATTCTTCGCTCTATATTCACAAAAATATCACGTTCTGTGAATGTGATATAAAATTCAAAGTCATAATATAGTCATTACATGGTTACAAATTACATGTTCATCGTAATAAAATTACGTGCTTTCCTTTTAAGATTTCTTAACCAAAATTTTTCTCACATATTACATATATTATTATTATTATTATTATTATTATTAGCGAATGTCCCCATGGGAGAACGATAAGCAGGTGATTAACATTTCTTAATGTTCTTCTTATTTCCCCAGTATTTCTTCATTGCCTCCCCAAAGGCCTTCTTCCTTTCTTCGGTCCACTTTGGTCGGAAAGGTTTAGATTCCGTCTCTGGAGTAAACTTCCACTTGTCGATTTTTCTTCTGAATGTATCCCGGTCTGATGTGTTTGTTATGTCAATTTTTGCCTTTTTCAAATCCTTCTTAACTTCAGTTACCCAGGGTACTGTTGCCTTAAGTGATGTCATATAGTCCAATAGACGTTTAGTTAACCTGTTTCCAGGTAATCTGTCTATATGTCCATAAAACTTCATCCGCCTCTTCCTGATATCTGCCTCGATGTTTGATATTTTTTCGGTTGTCTCGGTAGTCTGCAGCCTGTATCCATCTTGTGTGTATCGTGGTCCTAGGATTTTTCTAATAATTTTTCTCTCTACTTTCTTAATTTCGTGTAAATCTAATTTTCTATTCAGGGAGAGTGTTTCACTTGCATATGTGACTGTTGGTTTGATGACTGTGTTGTAGTGTCTGATTTTAGTGCCTTTTGATAGACATTTCTTGTTATATATATTTTGAATAAGTCCGAATACTTTCTTGATTTTCTGTAATCGGTTTTTTTGTGCTATTTTCTCAAGTCCTGTTGGTTCAATAACTTCACCGAGATACTTAAAGTGCTTGACTCTAGTTATTTCACCATACTTTGTTTTTAGTTTCGAAATATCTAATTTTGAGCACATGAATTCTGTCTTCTCAAAGGAGATTTGCAGGCCAACCTTCTCAGCACATTCTTTAAGTGTCTCAATTTGTTTTACTGCTGTTTCTTCACTGTCAGTTATAATTGCCAAGTCATCTGCAAACGCTAAATAAGGGATGTTCAATTTTCCTTTACCTCTTCCTAGTTCAATTGGCTTCCAAAAGCTTTGTTTCCTTAGTGTTACTTCCCACTCTTTCATAACTTTGTCCAAAACTATATTGAATAATAGTGGTGAGATCCCATCTCCTTGTCTTACTCCTGTTTTAATTGAGAATGGTTCCGAAATTTCCCCTCTGAATTTAATTTTTGATTTGGTTTCTGTTAGTGTTTGTTCAATTAGTTTTCGGGTTTTAGTGTCTAGGCCTCGTTCTTCGAGAATGTGACATAGAGACTGTCTGTCTATGGAATCGTATGCCTTTTTGAAATCAACGAATGTGCAGATTATTGGTTTTGACCTGATTGCTTTAATCTTTAAAATAGTTTTAAGGTTGAATATCTGTTCCGGGCATGATCTATTAGGACGAAAGCCTGCTTGGTAGTCTGAAATTGTATGTTCTAGTTGTTCTTGTGCCCTCTTTAGGAGACATGCAGATAGAATTTTGTAGGTAACTGGTAAAAGTGAAATGCCTCTGTAGTTGTTTACGTCTGATCTTTCTCCCTTTTTGTGCAATGGGTGAATTAGTGCACACTTCCACTCCTCTGGGATATTTTCTGTCTGCCAAATTTCTTTGATGATGCTAGTGATCTCTTTTAACGAATTTGGACCAAGGTTTTTCAGTAGTTCAGCTACAATTCCATCTTCTCCCGATGATTTATTATTTTTGAGTTTTCTAATGTGACTATAAATTTCTTCTTGAGATGGTGGTAGTGAAGTCTCATTCGTGTGTTCTGGTTGTAATCTGGGGAATCTTGTACTTGGTTGTGGGCAATTTAGGAGTTGTGAGAAATATTTAGCTAGTTCTTGGCAATTTTCTTTGTTAGTTAGTGCCAATTTTCCATTCTGTTTCCGGAAGCAGAGATTTTGTGGAGTGTATCCTTTGATTTGATTTGCGAATATTTTATAAAAATCTTGAGTGTTGTGGTTCTTAAAGTTTTCTTCAATTGTGTTTAGCTGTTCATTAAGGTATTTTCTTTTAGTTTGTCTAAGTATTTTAGCTGTTTGTTTTCTCACTTTGAAAAATGTTTGTTGTGTGGTTTCTGATTTGTCACAATTGTAATTTAAAAAGGCTTGTTGTCTCTCTTCTAATGCGTTATCACAATTCGAATTCCACCATGGATGCTTGGATATTTTCTTTAACGGAATCAAATCTCTTGCTTTCCGTATAATTTTCGTTCGGAAATCTTTCCAGTTGTTTGTTGGTTGTTTATCCCATGCTTCTGTAATTTCTGATTCCTTGATATTTTTCAAGTCAAATTTGGGAATTAGTGGTGATTTCCTTTGGCGTTTCCTTTTTGGAGTGAATTTAATTTTAACTCTGGTAAGGTAGTGGTCAGAATCTATATTTGCCCCTCTGCGGACTTGAACGTCGTGTATTTCTTTCTGGAAGTCATAGGAGATCGCAACATGGTCTATTTGAAATTCACCAAGCTGAAGGTTTGGTGATCTCCATGTTTTTTGTTTCTTGGGGTCTTTTCGAAGTGATGTTGTCACGATTTTTAGGTTGTTTTGCTGACATAACTCGATGAGTCTCATGCCGTTCTTGTTTGTGAATTTGTGTGCAGGGTAATTACCGACTGTTTTTTTATATTTCCTCTCTTTGCCAATTTGCGCGTTGAAATCCCCTAGAAGAATTTTTACATCCTCCTTTGGAATTTTGGACATTTCAGTTTCGAGTTTTTCCCAAAATTTTTCTGTCTTCTCCGGTTCTTTTTTGTTGGCAATGTTGGTAGGTGCATGAACATTAATAAATGTATATATTTTGTTGGTGTGCTTGATTCGCATGGTCATTAGTCTGTAACTGATTTGATTCATGTCTATAACAGAGTCAAGGGTGTCCTTATTTACAATAAAAGCCATGCCAAATATTGCAGCTCCTTTGCCAATTTTCTTGTCTGTTTTACTTTTAAAGATACGGTAATTGTTGTAGTCTATTGTATCTGAATCAGTGAATCTGGTCTCTTGGAGAGCAAGGATTTGAATTTTCTGTTTGTTGAGTTCTGTTGTAAGATTATGAAGTTTGCCTGTCTGAATTAGTGTCTGAATGTTAAAAGTGCCAATAAATGTATGGGACTTTCGTGGACGTTTACTAGAGAACTCCGACTTTCTCTGTCGTACGAGCCCAAGCTCCCCAGAATCCGATAGCTTGGTTGTCGCCACAGGGCGAGTGGATTGGCCACCTGGGGTAATATTAATTTTACTTGTACGAATCATACTGCTTGTAATTAAGTTCCAGCTAATGCTGGGTAGTTAGAACCAGGGATTGTTAGTTCCTGGAGCTTGGTGTTCAGCCGCACCTCACATGGTGAACAGACGCTGGCCAGAGTACCGGTGGTTGCCACACAGACGTGTCTGGGCTTTTCAATATGCTTTATCTTGTTGATAATGCTTGCCTCTTCCGCCAGTTCCGCCGTACCGATGATCTTCATCTCCGTCTTCACTACCGTTGAGGTCTTCGCCGTATCCCTGGCAAGGGACCCTCACAAGGTACTATCACCCGGGCCAGGTGAACCAAGGTTCTTTTACGAGGTGTTACTCCTCCCCCTCCTCCTTTTACAACCGGGCTTGGGACCGGCTTAGGCGGAGTTATTACATATATTATAAATAAGAGTACTTGTTACATTCATACTTGTCTGAATAAAACTGATTCCCATTTAAAAAATATATATATTACTGCAATAATGTTTCTCAGTATGTGATTGTCTTATACAGGTATATTGTTACAAGTTTTCATTGAACAGTAGTGATTACATTACTGTCTTTTGGATAAAAATATGTTCTATATGTTAATATAATCGTATCCATGTTTATATATATATATAAAGAAATTTATCCATAGTTTGGCCATTATATCCCTTTTTTATTCCTTTGCAATGCATTTCTGTTCTTACTTTCATAAAGTTTCCCATTTCCCTTTATTTTCCATCCAGTGATGTAGTCATCAGTTGCCAGTTGTCTATTGACAATCATAATACAAATTTTGTTTAAAATTGTGTATCAAACATCGTCATGTAGATGGTAAAATAAAAAAAAATTGTATATTGTACAAAGTGGGAATCCTTGTAATGTTCTTGCAAAAAAAATTATATAGCTGAAAAGCAAGATAAACATTGAGTAAGGTTAACATTGTAAACATTTTAATGTGTTTTTTCCATCCATAGTGCTGCGATGTGTCACATGCTAGCAAAATTATTCATTAACATTATATATTTCTTATATACTAACATATAACTTCTCCTCCAGCATCTGTAACTTGTGTCAGTTCTCTCCATGACCTATTATAAAACATTAAGGACTAAATATCGTCTGCACATGGCATGACTTCAATAAACATCTTCTAATAATTCATGTCAGCTCTCAGTATGACCTAGAAAACATTTTATCACAATATTATTTTCTGGAAACTCTCGTCAGCTCCCGTCATGACCCATAAAACATTCTGGAACATCAACTTACGTCAACTCTCTCCGTGACCTTAGTATTCAACATCCTTATTGTAACTAAAACTACGTTTATTTCCGTAGCTTGTGACAACTATGCTGCATTCTGGAATAAAGAAGACATGTTACTGTTGCTAATGCACAAAAAGTTAATATACTATCTGAATTAACAGTTTATTTATTGCTGAAAGTAATCAACATTTTATTAAGTTATCATGACACTTTATATAACAAACGTAATTTTATTTATATGCTATCAGGGCACAAATTCAAAAGTCGTTTTAATGTCTGTATTTTGTCTTTAAGTTAAGAAATGTTTCACTTGTTTCTCTTGCATTGGAGCAGTATAATCAAGCACAGCTCTGTTATATAGAGTGTGGAGTGAATCATACTGGGTGTCCGCTTTCATCAACTATTACTTTCTCTCTGCGATACACTGTAATTAGCCACAGCTGAATCGTTTGCCCGGGGCAGCTCCTTGTGGACATATTTTATACTTGGAAAATACCATTATCGGTTTGCTGTGATATGCGGCTTTGCTTGTTCCTGAAGCGCACTGAAACTACCATTGTTGCATATTTGCGTTTCATTATGTCCCTGTATGTAGTCTGGAATAACGTTTTATAAGTTAAGAAATGTTTCACACTGGGGACATGGTGTTTTCCTTTGGCTTTCTTGTTAGGTATCTTTTCAACGTGCACTACATCTGCGCTTTTTCGGAAAAGTAATCATCTCACTGATTTTATTCGGTGGTTCTTTGTATTTCAGAATTACTGTTGGTGAAAGCATTGTTGATTCATTTGGGATTGCGTTTATTACCTCTTGAAATTGTGGAATGTATTTGGCTCAGGTGGTATGCTTCCTGTGGTAATAGATTCTGCATAATTCCCCTATTTCTTTCATTACTCTTTCGGAGGGATTGGATAAACTGTGGTACATAGATGTATTATTGGTGATATGTTTTTACTTTGTAACACTCGTGTCCATGTTTCCGATCTGAATTGCGATCCATTGTCTGAAATGACCTTCTGTACAAAGCATACTGCTGCTAAAAAAATCTTTTATGAAAGCTTTTGCTGCTGTTTTGGCAGTGGCTTTACGTAGTGGAGAAAAGTCACAAATTTTGATGTAAATTCTACGGCTACAAAAATATAACTGAACCGTTTGTTTGTCCTGAGGATTTGACCAAAAAGATCCACTGCTGCCGTAAGTCTTAGCCCAGAAGGTATTATGGGGTACAGTGGTGGAATGTGAAATACTGTTGAGGATTTTGCTTTTTTGCATATCTTACAGGATGCTGTAAACCTGCAAATGCGTTTGTCCATGTTGTTAAAGTGACAGTTTTGTCTAAGAATCAGAAAACATTTCCTGACTCCGTAGTGTGAGTATACCAAATCAGTCTATTTATTAGTTCTTCTGGAATGCACATCAGCCAATTGTTGCTGTTTCGGTACGGGCAGCAAAATAGAATATGGTGTAGTTGTTTCTAATCTTTGTTTTACCATTGTCCTGCTAAAGCGTTATGATTTCTTTCAGAGTTTCATCTTTCTTCTGCAGTCTCGCTATTTCCTGTAGTGATGATGAAATAAAATTTTCGAAGAGGACTTGCTGTGTATAGATTAAATTGTGGTATGTTTGGCAGAAAGTCTTTTCTTTCTCCTGTCGTTTGCTGTTTAGCGATCTTGATAACAAGTTGGCAACAATGTTCTGTGTGCCGGGAATGTGGATTATTGTAAAGTCGAGTTCCTATAAATCAGTTTCCAACGGCTCAATCTATCATGGGTGAATATGGCTGGCAGTAAAAATTGTATCGCTCTGTGGTCAGTATAGACCGCTATATGCCTTCCATACAGATAGTGGCGGAACCTTTTGAATACCCGAACTGCACATAGTGTCTCTAATTCAGTTATGGAATAATTACGTTCGGCTGATGAAAGTATTCTACTTCCAAATGCAATGTATTTGATGACTATTTTACCATCTTCCTCTATTTTCTGGTAAATATGGGCTCCTAATGCGGTTGTTGAGCAGTCAGTTGTAATTGAAAAGTTTTTTGTTGGGTCTGGATCTGATAGTAAAGGTGCGTTTAGTAATGCGTCATTCAGATTTTCGAATTCAGATTCGACTTGTTCATTCCAGGACCAAATTGTATTTTTGGTTGTTAATTGGTGTAACAATGGAGTGTCTAGAGCTTTGTAATGTATGAACTTACGAAAATAGTTTATTAGGCCTAGAGAGCTCCGAAGTTCTTTTTTGATTGTTGGGACAACGACGTCATGTAACACTTGCAATTTATCGTTTTCTGTTGCTATGCCTTTTTCTGAAATTATGTGGCCCAGAAAATTTATTGGAGCTTTTCCGAACTCTGATTTACTGAGGTTTACTGTTACACCTTCCAGCTGGAACATTCTCAGCAACTGTTCAAGAGTATGGCTATGCTGTTCCCAATTAGCTTCTGCAATGAGAATATCATCTACGTGTGCTGTGATTTTGTTTTTGAGTTCTTGTGGGAGTATTGCGTTCATGCCTCTTATAAATGCGGCTGAAGAAAGCGTTAATCCAAACGGAAGTTTGCAGAACTGATAACATTACTCAAAGCAAAGGAATGGCGTGTATTTTCTACAGTTTGGGTGTAGCTGGATTTACTAAAATCCTTATTTTAAGAGTAGGGTCGTCTAAATGGAAGTGCCATGGAATTTCTGTAATAACTCCTCAAGTGTCTGTGAGCTGTCGGTTTCTGTAATTATAATGTTGTTTACTTGACGTGAATCAAGAACTAAACAAAGTGACCCATCCCTCTTTTTTACAATATGCAACGGATTTATATACTGACTGGCTGCTGGTTCAATTATTCCTTGTTTAAGCATTGCTTGTAATTCCTTCTTTACCTCATCTGTATGTATGTGTGGAATGGGATATTATTTTCCTTCAAAAGTTTCATGTGGCTTTACCTGGAATTCATACATGAGTCCTGTCATAGTACCTGGAATGTTACTGAAGAATGTTTTATGCTGCACAAGAATATTCTCTAATTCTGTACGCTCTGTCTTGGTATCCGCCATACTTTCCCTTACTTTGCGTGCAGTTTTTTCCATTACATTATATTCATGGTCCTCTGGGATATCGCCATTATTTACATCTGTGTACAATGTTAAACAACAATCATTGTCAGAAGAATCTGGAATAACTTCAATCCTATTAATGCTTTGTTCTTCAGTTAATAATGTATTTTGGAATAACGGTACAATTTCTTTATCTCCATTATGTAGTTTTAGATACGACAGTTTTAAATCGACATTTACGTCGTTCTGTACGAGGAAATTTACTCCAAATATGACGTCTGATGTCAATAGTGGAACTATCCAACAATTGGTGTGAAATGTTCCACCTGCAAGAATAAATGATAACTGTGTCTGTCTCTTTACTTCTATTCCTTTACCTGGAAATGCACCTTTGACCTTGGTTGTACTTAATGGGAATACAGGATAGTTACTCTTCATATTGCATCTGTTAAATGTTTCTTCATTAATTACTGACATTGGTGATCCTGAATAAATTATTGCTGGGATAACCTGTGATTGTATTCTTATGTGGACTATAGGGTGTCGTATGATTTTCTGTTCTACTGGCTTCTCATGTAGTAGTGTATCATGTACATCACGGAATGTAATGGCATGTTCAGTCACGATGCATTCTGTTTGCTTGTTATTTGTGTCGTTGTTCGGAAAAGCGTCAAGAACTGTTTCTAGTCATATGTGTTCTGCTGTGTCATTTCCTGTCGAGGAATATTGTGAGTTTTCTATTATCCGTAAGGTTCTAACACTGTCATCGTTGGCATTTTGTGACAGATGACATCTAGTATCAGCTTCATTCATACGATAATTATTCTGTTGTGAATTGTTGTGATACTGATTAAAATTACTGTTGTGGAATATGCGTTGTGATCCCTGTTCGTTTCCTCTACGCCTGTCATTATAACTGCTATTATATGGCGTATGACGCGCATTATTCTGAAACTGCTGTTTTTGTATGTATTGGTTTCTTTGCTGTGGAGCCGTAGAATGAGTCACGGCTGGCGTGTTTGTTGGAGGCTGAGTCATGTGAAAATTAGCCCTATTTGGAAGGTTGTGTTGTATCTCTGCCGTGCTACGCGGCTGGCTTCGTTGCTGCTGTGTATTCAAACTCGCATTGTTGCTATACTGCGTTTCATTATAGCCCTGTGTGTAGTCTGAAACAATTATTCACAAATCGTGAATGTTTAAAATTACCTTTGTTTGCTGATTTGCGTTTTGTCTTGAAAAACGTTTATTGACAATCGCATAATCAGACTGGTGTACGTCTAGTACTTGTAATAGTTCCCTAAATGCGGAAATGTTGTCTTTCTTTTGGCCTGTTAGTAATGAAACCTTCAATGATCTTGGAAGTTTTGAAGTGCACAATTGTATTAGTGCAGATTGGCTGTAGGGTTCATTTAAATACTGATTTTTCTCTACCATGTATTCAAAGAATTGTGTTGTGGTGTGAAAGTTGGAATTCTCGAAGTTTGGCAGATTAATTAACAGATCTTTAATACTGCTTCGGGTTGTGTCTGACCAAAATGCTGACAAAAATGCTTCTTGAAATGCTTCTAGTGAGTAACATTGCCTTGCAAATGGTCTCATTCTCCTCGCCAGTTCACCTTCAAGGAAACTACTAATGAATTCTAGTTTGTGTTGTACTCGCCATGACCGTGGCAATGCAGCGTTAAATTGTTGTATCCAGTCCAAAGGATGTATTTGTGTTCTGTCATTCGTGAGCGTTTTGAATTTCCTTACTGACAGAAAATGTTTGTGGTCGAAACCATTGTTTCTGTATGTGTAACTGTTATCACAATGGTGTGAGCATGCGTTAGTGTGTCTTTATTTGTGATCAAGATCCCTTACTCTCTGTAGTCTACCTTCGTTGTATGGGTTGTGCACCTGTGACATATCATGATAATGTGCGTTTTGTTGGTATGTGTTGTTTGGAACCGTTTCATGTGTTTCAGCTATTACTTGATGTAATGAATAGATTTTTTGATGTAACAAGTTGTTACGTGATTCTAAATCGGAAATTGTCTGTTGCACATTCTGACTTTGCATACTCTGACTTTCAGAAATGTGTTGAAGTGGGACTGGTTAGTATCATTTGGTGTAGTGTTATCTGATTTGGTATCATTGTTAGTATCTAACATATCCATTCTCGTAGTCAGCGCATCGATTTCCTCTGCGAGTTCTTTTTGTAACTTACGATTTCTTTCAGTCACTTTCTTTAAGTCTACTTTAAAAGCTTCTGGATCTTGTACAATTTCTATCTGCTCTATTCTGTCAGTAAGTGTTTGAATGCCTTCTGAAAGTTTGTCCTTGAAGTTCTGTATTTCAGTGTCTGTGTTTGTTTTCTCCTCTTTTGTGTTCGTTTGTATCTCAGTGAGAGTTTTTTGTATTTGAGTAGTGCTCTCTTTAACAGTTCCAATTTCTTCAAAAACTGGTGCAATGTTTTTATCTACATACGTTTTTCCTCGGGCAAAAAGTTTTCTTTTGCCTTCCTGTCGCTGTTTAGTGATTTTTGTGTAATAATTGTTTCCTTTCTTTGGCTTGTGATTGCACCAATTTGCGGTGGCGTAGAAAGAAATTTTCTGTGTGCTTATTAAAACGTTCGTCAGTCTGAGCGTTTTGTTTGCCAAAGTTTTCTACCACTGCCTCACGTAGACTCCGTGCGAGTTCATCCTGTTTTTTTTTTTTTCATGTAATTCTTTTGTCTGTGAGCATTTTTAGGGAATGCCTTAATTTCTGTTTTAATGTTTTTTTTTTTTGTCTTTTGATTCTTATGACTGCTTGTCTAGCTTTTGTGACTGTATGTCCATTTATATTTTGAGTTGTAGCAAAATTGCCATCATTGGCTCCGTTTTGGATTGATCTGTGTTTGTTTCGATGTTGGTTGTTGAAAGTTGTGCATCTGTGTTCATTTGAACATTTTCAGGTGAATGTAACTGTGTATTTGTTGCTGAGATACCGTCTGTTGTTACATTGGTGTCCGATTCATTCATCAAGTCTTCCGTGATTTTGGGATTTTCGTCATAATAACTTTCGTGTCTGCTACGCGGATTCAGTAGCTGTGTACCATCTGTTGTATCTGTACATGTAGCGTCGTGCAACGTTGTTACATTGTTTGACTGCATTGTGGCCGCTTCGATATTGTGACTGTCATGTCTGCTACCCGGAATCAGTAGCTATGTACCTTCTGTAGGATTTAAAAGTATATCGTTTTGCGTTGTTATCGCATTGTCTGATGGCACAGCTAAATTCGTATGTTCGTCACTGGACTGCAAATTATTTACACTCCCGGACACCTGATTCTCTGACATTTCACAACTGGGGTCATTATGTGTAGGATTTTTAACCGCTGCAAAAAAAATTTTTTGGTCTGTATTTTCTACGCTCCTGTCGCCAAGGTACGAGTAATAGTTCTGCACAGCATGGTCGGTAATTAACGCTGTGCACCACAATAAATCACTTTACAAAGCGGAGTCAACAAAAAGGCAAACACACTTGCCAATGCACTGTAAATAAATGTATACACATTAGTAAATGCGTTGCGCCATTTAATATTAGCTTAACAAGAAAATATTTCAGAGTCAGTATATCCACACTTTCACAGTATATTCTCTAAGTTTTCGTACCGTTCGTATATCGCCAAGTGAAACCTTCCTGTCGAATAAATAAAAGAAATAATTTAAATTACTTTCCATCTAATGGTTCAAATGGCTCTGAGCAATATGGGACTCAACATCTTAGGTCATAAGTCCCCTAGAACTTAGAACTACTTAAACCTAACTAACCTAAGGACATCACACACACCCATGCCCGAGGCAGGATTCGAACCTGCGACCGTAGCAGTCCCGCGGTTCCGGACTGCAGCGCCAGAACCGCTAGACCACCGCGGCCGGCTTTCCTATCTAATGAAAGAAAGAAAGGGAATTGAACGTTTTGTGCCTTGCTTTTGACAACGTGTCTGATCTGATAGTCTCTAGCGTACACAATGTTGTACGCCTTGTTCCTTTATTGGTAACAATATTAATGTGGCTGATCAAAAGAAGATTATTTCGACGTGAACACATAAGCTTACGCCGAGGCCCTTAGAACTGGTTGTCTATGCAGTGAACCTGAAAACATACATATATATTTTCCTTACCTTTTATTTTACTGGGTCGCCTCTGGATAACGTCATCTGACTGCATGTCTGAATGTACTCACTCTGATCTATTGTTGATAATTATTTGGGTTGGCTTTCATTTACTGGGATATGTGAGCTAAAACTGTAATTATTATTTATTTGCTTTATTATTGAAGTTACTGGTGAAAAATTCAATGTCATTATTTAAAAAAAATTGAGAAAACTCAACAAAATTTAAATCTTGTGGTTATTAGGTTCAACGAAAAATATTGCCTGAGATAGGCTGATCTAATCTGAAAATGATTGAATATAAATTTTTAACTCTTTATTATGATCCAATTTATAAAAATTTAGTTTGAGGATCGTTTACATAAAACAGATAAAAAATGTAACAACGAGCTTATAATATGCAGTTAGCGCTTAAATAATTATAGTATTCTTCAAGTAAAATATAGTTGGTGGCGAACAGTCTCACTGCTCTGTCTCTGCACACAACTTCACTGCACAAATGCTGACTCAAAAGTGTTCTGTCGACAATACTGCGCGCTTCTCCCCACGCTTCCTATGTATCAATGTGTGGGCTCCTCCGCCAACAAAGAGCTTGGTGCGGATACTTCATTGTCACCATTGGTATGCAAAGAACTTAATAAATTTTACAAAACATTTCTCTTAACATTTTTCTTACACAGTATAATTCTTATCTACATATTTCCTAGTTCATAAATATTTTTCATGGCCTGTTTGATTTTATATTGACATATTTCAAGTTTTCCTGCGGACTGTTGGGTCTTGAAATTTTTCTTGCACAGCGAATTTCAGTGTTTCCATTCCACACTCTGCCGTTTACTCTCCATCTCGCAACGATGGATCGATGTTTCGACATCAGCATCAGTAATGATCCTGTCTTTTTTTTTCAGGTGTCCAAGCGCGTTTGTTTATGCGACTGTGTGAGTTGTTTTGGGACCCATCTTGCACAAACTTTATGAAAGCCAAGTCTGTTGTGGATGATTTCGTTGGCAGAACTGTGACTAATTTGCAAACGATGTGCCACTTCATCAATAGTTAATCGTCTGTCTAAGATAATCATTTCATGTGAACGCTCAATAGTTTCTTTATTTGTGGCTGTAAACGGTCGTCCGGTTCCTTCATCGTGCGTAACACTTGTGCGACCATTTCGGAATTTTTCAGTTGTGGCAAAACACTGTTACCGTACTGTACCGAAAGTCTTCGATGAATTTAGGCCCCTGATACGCCTTCCGACCACAAAAACCCGACCACTGAACGTTGCTCTTCTTTGGTGCAAATAGACAGCGGAGCAGCCGTGATTAACAGCACGGCAGCGGTAACGAAACTAACCTAGCAGCTTGAAAATTGCAAAGTTAACAACAAATAAACAACGCTTGCACCATCAACGTAAAACCATAGTACTACCAAAATAAACAAAAATGTAACTAGATTGCGGATAATAATTGACTTACCCTCGTAGTTGTAAAGTAATTCTTTCTTCTGTAAAAGGGGACACACTTTTACAGAAGGACACAACTGTTGCCAAATAACAGAAAGCCATCAATAATTAAAAGGTGAGTATAATCAATGAGTATCCCGAGTGTTGAACGTCTGTTCCGTCCTTTTTTTCGGGAACGTATGTAAAGTGCTGTTAATGAAGTTCATAGAGTATAACAATACAATACGATTCTTTACCATTTGTTATTCTGTGCGAGAGGTCAACTATATGTCTCGTATTTATTGCATTTTGCCGTCCGTATTTTCATTTTTGTAATACCTTATTCTCCCTTATCTTGACGTTAAAGAGTTGGCAACCCTGTGTGTAGAGAAAATTGACAAAGAAATTCTTCAGGTATTGGAAGAGTCTGATGATCAGAGCGATTCCAATGAAGATTTGGACTGCATACAAAGTGATGAGAATAAAGAGGGGGAAGACGATCATGTAAGTGTTGTCAGTAAAGTAAGTTATGTGTATGGCTTAGTAGATATTTCGAACGTAGAAGATGAAGGTAATACCACTAAGTTTGAAAGTACTGAAGGTGTATTTCTTGGAAAAAATCTCAGGAAACAAAACCAAGGAGACATAATACCACAAAATTTCAAGTTGATACAGACACGCTTCCCCCTTTGAAAACTATTGTAACACTGACAGACGTATCTGAACTATACATTTCTTCATATGGTACAAAGAAAATTATGGAGTTTACTAGTTTACTATCAACGAAGCTAAAAGTGCCTATAGGAAAAAGAATTCTGAGAACAGTTGAAGAAAATATGGTAGTGAAGAAATAAGAACTCTGACTGGTGTCTCAAAAAGACCCGGCTATCTAAAAAGCAATCTGCCCAATGTAAGAGTACCGCGAAGCAAAAATTACGGTCCTTCAATATCTAGACACACAGTGGTTCGTCAGGTATCTGAAGGCATTATTGTTCCTGCGGTTTGATATTAAAGCACCAAGAACTGTTCGAAGAGAGAAAGAGAAATTTGTTGCATTCAGAGACATTTGAGACGACATAAATCATAATCTTGGGGAAGATTATATACCAAACGAAAGTTTGCCGATCTGTGAATAGTTAGTTCATTCCATGCATGGGGTGCATCGAGGCAGTACATGAGTTCAGAATCTGATAAGTCTGGAATAAAAATTTGTCGGACACGTGACTCTAAAAACTTCTATCCAGTGAAATGGCTACTATACCTCGGAAAACAAGAAAATGGAAGAAGTAAAAACGTAGGTTTCAATGTTGTCGATCATCGTGTACAGCCTGTTTCGGTAGTTCCCGAAATATCACAATGGATAATTTCTAAACATCAATGGATTTGGCAGGGTTCCTACTACAACATGGGTGGACGCTTGTAGGAACAGTTCGACAAAATTAAACATTTGCACCTAGAGAATTTTTGCCAAAGAGAAGCCTGAAGGAACATACCACAGAATTAGGTTTCACTCGCTATTATACGTAACTATCGTATGTTCCAAAAGCGAATTATATTGGACTGTTATCTTCTACAATGCTTCATAAATCAACTGTAATTACTGAAGATCTTCGTAAGACTCACGCCATAATGAGACGAAAGGTGGATTGGACTCATTAAATCAGATGGTGCAAACTTACTCCTGCAAAAGGAAAAGAAGAAGATGGCCTCTGTTATTTTTCATGAACTCAGTTGATGTATGTGGAGTTGCACCATATGTGGTACTTTTGAACAAAAACCCGACATATCACATCAAAAAGATGAAACCTAGGCATCAGATCTGTCTTTCCGAACTCACAGAACATTTGGTCCTCCCATATATCAAAAGAAAGCCAAAAGGTGGGCTTCAGAGACCTGTTCTTCATCGTATGGTAAGAGTTTTGCATGGAACTTAAGATTCCAGTGCAGTAGTAACAGAGGTAGTTTTGTTACATGTGCGACGCTAAGAGAGGAAGACTGACGAAAATTTTTTGTAGTAACAACAGAAGAAACGTATAATTTCTCTCTATGAAAACAAAACATTAAAAACAGTACTTTTTCAGAAATAAAGTCTATCAATGTAATGTAAAAATTTATAACATACAGAATCTTTTTTCCCCAGGATTTATCATTCAGCGAATGATAAACATACTAAATATTTATATTGATACTAATAAAATCTTAATTTCTGGGTATTCTAGGGTCAAACTAGACTAATTTTGTCAAAAATGTAACACAATTAGTCTAATCTTGTCTGCGTGGAATCGATACATAGAGACTATAGAATGAACTAATTTCAGAAAGTGAGCTACGTGTCATCCCACCTTAAGACCAATGTGCTGTAAAAGTAGTGCATTGTCGGAAGAGAGTACATGTACCAGGTTTCGTGCAATATAGATAACAGGTACATCTCAGCAAGTGAGTGAAATGGTGTGGCATCTGAAGTAAGCAGGACAGTAAGATTCTTCCGCGAAGTACATCTAAACTGCACACGGATTCACAGAGAAATTCTGGTGGCATATGAACCAAATAAGTTGTATGCGTCTTTGTACACAATGGTAAGGAAAGCTGGACTACAAAACGGTGTGGCAACTGTCGACATAGGAAAACTGGACAGGAGCAGAAATGGTTAACGACCAAGTTAACACAATAAGGTTTACTTAACTTGCGTTTCTCCAAACTTAAAAAGACGCATTACAAATAATGCAGTAAGAAATAGTCCAGCTCTCCATGTCAACAAAGATGGACCTCGCTGGACTAGATACGAACTATGGAGTCAGTGCGATGACACTCCATGTGCCTGTGGGGTGAGTCACTGCCACTGGCCATCGTATATCAGAGCGCGTTCCAAGTACTGAGCTAATGGAGGTATGGCTCAGCGGATGCTCACCATTGGATCCGCCAGTCATCGAAAGGAAATCTATAATTCCGTTGAAAATGTAATGTTACCAGTGGGGTGGTATCAGTACGTGATACCAAGAAAAGATGTAAAGTGCCCCGTCTAACTGTAACGAATTGGCGCCAACGATTTGACCGTGGCCGCACAGACGCGAGTGACACTAATCAGAAACGAAAGCCATCGACGTCAAGCACAAAGAGCTCGCGCCAACAACTTGACTACAACAGCACAGACGTGGCTGATGCTTATCAGAAAGGGAACCTATGGACATCGATCCGAAACAACTGTGCTCACGCTATGTCTTTGCCAAGCTGGAAGATCGCTGGGGAGTGAGAGATTTTCCAACGATGAGGTTGTTCACACAGCAGTGTGAGGTAACGGGCGAGATGTGGCGCCCTGAAAATATTCTAAGTTCGGAGTTGGAGTGGCCGCAAGGGGCCGCTCGGCAAGCCGGGGTTCGTCAGCAACCGCGTGGTGCCGAGCAGCAGCTGGAGCAAGTGGGGTAGCCGCAGAGCGTGGTCCAGGCTGACCGCGTGGCTGGGAATTCCATGTTGAAACTGTATCGAGGAAGCTGCTTTGTGTCGATGAAGGAGATTTGTATGCCGGGAGTGCCAAAGATGGCGGACTTTGTGAAACCATCATGGCAGACATTTCACAGTTCTTGTTTTGTAAATCAAACTGCCTTTTCCTGCTGCTAGTTATTTTATTTATCCCATACGAGTTTCGCTCTCTCTTGTTCTAGGGCATCATCAGTGGTATCGATAATGATGCAGTTTTGTTAGTTATAGATTATCAAACAGTTCACTTCGCCATTTTTTGTAAAAATGTAATTACTTACGATTTTCTGATCTGCGTTTCCTCACATCTGGTCTGGAGGTCGCACTACCACTTTTTTCACAAAGATGTGAATATAGAAAGTGATAAAAGTGGTAGTGCGACCTCCGGACCAGATGTGAGGAAACGCTGATCAGCAAATCGTAAGTAATTACATTTTTACAAAAATGGTAAAGTGAACTGTTCGATAATCTATAACTAACAAAACTGCATCATTATCGATACCACTGATGATGCCTTAGAACAAGAAAAGGCGAAACTCGTATGGGACAAATAAAATAACTAGCAGCAGGAAAAGGCAGTTTTATTTGCAAAACAAGTATTTATATGCTTGCTGCGGAGGACGGCCACACAAACAAACTTGTTATTTCACAGTTCATGTAGAAATTAATAGTAGCCAGAGGAATCATGATACCTCAAATAGATAACATGTACATTACCATTATTTGCTTGACGATTCTGATGGTGTAATCAGATTTTCAATATCTTTATTAGTTTAAAGTTTAGTATCTGACTGTAAATTATGAAAGTAACACCCAGCAATGAATTTCCAAAAGCTAAGCGGTTCATCCGATTTTGTCAATCGACATGTCTTTAGAAAGCTATTAGTGTAACCCGAAATGGTATGAATTACAGGCATGTAACTTGAATAGTACATGAATTATTGGAGGTCAAAGTGGCCGATTACTATTGATCGCGTCAGGCCATAACTACTCCACAGTTACAGAAGAAACGGTAGTAGCATGCTTATAAATATATTTATTCATTTATGTCTTTGTTTATATCCGATATATACTATTCATGAAGAAATTGGTCAAATATTTACTGTGTTTTAGAAAGCACAGGGCTACTTTTGTCTCTGTTCCTTTGGTATATATTTATTTAATCTGTTTAGGTATTTCATAATGTGTATTAGAGCGTGTTTATGGTCCAGCCGTAAGAATATTTATTTAATTTCAAGTTATTTAAATGTAAATCCAGTATTTCGTATTTGTTTCAATATATTTGTGAGTGAAGACATGGAGGGAGCGCTCTAGCCAATCACAGCGCTCGTTACTACGGTAGGTGACTACCGACGTTAATGGAGAGACTATAAGGAAGTAAGGAAGTGGGGAAGAAGCATCGGTTGGCACAGGACACGAGAGTGCTGGTCGGGAAGGCGCGACGGACGGTCGCAGGAAATGTTTTGAGAGTGTTGAGCATTTTGCGTGTGGTTGCGGAAGATAGAAATATTTCGTAGTGCCAACTTGTGCACTTGTGAGATTTCTGTGGCTTCTGCAGTGAAGACATAGTATTCGTTTAGAAGTGAATATATCGCGAGCTATGTAGCTGTTCATAACTAATTATGTGAAGTAGGAATCTATTGTTCCCTTTTATTCAACTTATATTTTATTTAGTTGCTGGACCATCGACGCCAATAAATGTTTTGCAGTAATAAATGGTATTCTAAAAAGGTACTTCATCTATCGTACTCATCATTTAAAATCGTTAAAATAGTACCTGCAGATTTTATTTAATTGCAATATTTCATTTATAAATTTCTATGTTGCGTTCAAAATTCGCAATTGCCGAGTGATAGGAACCATCTACCATTCGACTCATGTGTATATTCATATTGTATACTGTAGACTCTGCAGTATTTGGCTTGTAATGCGACAACTACGTATCCCAGCCCCCTAGACAACGAAACCACCCAAAACTTTTAATATTTCAACTCTGAGTGTGAGATACGTAGTTGAGGGCAAACTTTTTTTTTTCAGAGTGTTTGTGACTATGTTGAAAAAGAGCATTCATTGAATATTGTTTGGCCTGTCGTAATAATGCATAACTTTCTTGCTGAAGTTCTCTAATACATTCACAGATTCATAAATGCTGGTTATATGAATTTTTATGTAGGTATCACGGGAGTGTCGTTGTATTTCAGGTTTTTTGATGTCTCTATGCTGCTCTCCCGTGGTTCACACAAACCTATGAAAAATCGTGCTATATTTTTTACATGTTCAAATTCCGTCGTTTGTGCAGTTTGGTACAGGTCCCACAAACTTGAGAAATACTATAGGAGAGGTCGTACGAGTGTTTAAACCAGGCGACTATCTTTGTGATGCTTTCACGATTACTAAACGAACCAGTGACGAAATGCACTGCTCTTCAAATGTTCTGTATTTCCTCTACTACTCCTATCTAGTAAGGGTTCCAGAAAGACATAAAAAACTATACTATCAGTCGAACGAGGTGTTTGTAAGCCACTTCAATCGTCAGTGGGCTACACTTACTTTAGATTCTTCCAATCAATCACTGGCCGGCATCTGCCTCTCTTATGACTAGATACATGTGTCCTTTTGACCGGTTTGACGCGATCCAACACGAATTCTTCTCCTGTGCCAACCTCTTCATCTTAGAATATCTACAAGATTGCCCTGCAATTCACAATTAAGTGCCTAGCAGAGGGTTCATCGAATCCTCTTTAAGCTTCTAAGTAGGCTGTTTAGGTTTTTTACGTTGGTAATGCCACGTATCGCTCTATATGAAAATGACTGACTATGCTGTTTGCATTGTTGGAATATTTGCTATTGTAGTGTTGGGAAGTTGGATGTGAACAGCGCGTAGCGTTACGCAGTAGAGATGGGCAAACTGAAGCATGTAACTGTTTCGAAACAAATGAAACAGTACAATGTAATGTTTCGATACGTTGTTTCGAAACATGAAACAGTTTGTGTTTTGTAATCTAATAAACCTACACATTTTATCATCTTGAATGCCTACTGTATAAGTATGTCCACATAAACACAAATGAGGTGCGAGAGCGCTAATCATATCGAAGAAAGTATGAAAGTATCACTTAGGCGTCTTGGCAGTTTCGTATTTCTTGCAGCAAATGCACTGCTTTCGTGTCGTGTGACTTTCATACTTTTCAATTGGCTGAGGACAGCCATAGCTGAAGACAGAAGAACCATCGCGAACGGAACTGGAGGTGGGAGCAAACTGCAGAAACTACGGATATGCTACTGGGATTCCCACATTCCGTTAGTATGGGTAATATACCCATCCTGCGAATTTCCATGCACACCAAGGGAATCATTGTGAATAATAGGCACTTTGACTATAGACTCACAAATAACGCCAAATAATTCGAATAAATAACAAAATATAACAGAAAAAATTGTCTTTCAAGGAGCTTCGAACCGTTACTATAAATTCACCATGCTTTCCAGCCCTTCCCGTTCACCATTACACTATCAGTGATATGTCAAACAGATTGCTCGCAATTATACCTACACCAAATATATGTACATGTCTAATAACTGTCACTCTACGCCTTCTTTTATTCAAAATGTTGTAGGCTTACTTGCGTTTCTTAATATGATTACTGTACATGAACAGAGAAGCGTATGTTATACAAAAAGTGTAATTTAACTGAATGATTCTCACATATTTATTATTTTGAATGTGAATAGTATGTGTTATTTTATTGTTTGGTTAGTGTTTATAAAGCAGATGTTACGGCATTTCGGAACAGGACAGTCAGCTAGAAACGGAGCTTTATTTTCGTATATCTTAAGCTTCACGCTATTGCCTGCCAAAAAGATTTCGACACTCTTGAAAGTGTTTCATGAAGTGTTATGTTGTGTTTCAGTACCTGTGCCGAGCCCGAATCTCGTCCTACACAGAGCGAAAAGGAACATCACTGTTTCGATACAATTAGTACGTTTCAAGCACAGGTGGACTGAAACAGCCTTATTTTGAAACAACTATACAGTTTCTGTGTCTGGCTCGAGATCAAATCTGGTCCGGTTATCCGAGACAGGGAGCCGTTCCGAAACACTGAAACAGTTCCACGTATCGACACACTGTATCGAAACATAGAAACAGTGGCCAAGTCTATTGCACAGTTGGAGGTGAGCAGCCAGCAGTGGTGCATGTGGGGAGAGAGATGGCAGAATTTTGAGAGCGGACAATCTGGACGCGTGTCCATCAGAAAGCGTAAATATGTAATATTGGACATCATGTACTGATATACTAACTACTTCTGTACCGTTCCACTCTCGAACTGCGCGCTGGAAAAGCGAGCATCTAAGTCTCTCCATGTGAGCTCTGATTTCCCTAATTTTATTACGATGAACATTTCTCCTTATGTAGATGGGCCCCAAAAAATATTTTCACACTCTGAGGAGAAAAATGGTGATTGAAATTTCAAGAGAAGTTCTGGGCGCAGCAAAAAACGCCTTTGTTTTAATGTTTGCGATCTCAATTCGCGTATCTTATCCGTGGCACTCTCTCCCTTATTTCGAGATAATACAAAACGAGCTGCCCTTCTTTGTACTTTACTTGATGTCCTCCATGAGTCCTATCTGATACGGGTCCACACCGCGCAGCAATACTGCGGACAAGCGTAATGTAGGCAGTCTCTTTAGTAGACCCGTTACATTTTCTAAGCATTCTGCCAGTAAATCGCACTCTTTGGTTTGCTTTCCATACAACATTATCTATGTGATCGTTCTCATTTCAGTCATTCCTAACTGTAATTCCTAATTATTTGGTTGAGCTTACAGCTTTTAGATCTGTGTGATTTATCATGTAACTGAAATTTAGAAAATTCTTTTAGTGCTCATGTGGATGACTTCACAGTCGCCATTATTTAGGGTGAAGTGCCACTTTTTCACCATGTAGATGTATTGTCTAAGTAATTTCGCAATCTATTTTGATTACCTGATGGTATTACATGACGGTAAATGACATCATCATCTACAAACAATCGAAACTCTTGCACTCTACGTCCCCAACTCTTTTCTGGATGCGTTTCAATATCTGTATTCCCATATAGTTTTTAACCCCTTCCGTTCACCTTAATAGCATGGAAATTATTCTCTGATGTCATAAAATATGTCCTATCACCCTGTCCTTTCTTTGCTGCTTTGCGCATATTCCTTTGCTCGTCTATTATGCGAAGAACCTCATTTCTTATCAGTTCACCTAAATTTCAACACTCCTCTATAGCACTACATAGCATGTTGCTTCCAAAGTAGCGGAATTCTGTAACTTCGTCTACATCGTGGTCACCAGTTTCAATGTTACGTTTATTGGTAATCTTATTTCTTATTTCTGCTAATCCTCGTTACGATCGCCTTTCTTAGGTTTACTCTCAAAACATATTCTGTACTCATCGGAATGTTCATTCCTCCCAATACGTCCTGAAATTTTATTTCACTCTCACTGAGTATGGCAATGTCATCAGACAATCTAATCATTGATATCTTTTCACCCTCAATTTAATTTCATCATCTGCCTTTTTTTCGTCATTGCTTCTTCTAAGTTCAGATTGAACTGCAATGAAGAGTGGCTTTAGACTCTTGTTAGTCCAAGGACTTTGTTCTTGGTCTTCTATTTTTCCCCTCTTCATTCTTGTACATACCGTATATTATACGCCTTCCCCTAGAGCTTACACCAATTTTTCTGAGAATATCAAACACCTGCCCCATTTTAGTTGTCGAACGCTTTTTCTAGGCCGACTAATTCTATGAAACCGTCTATTTTTCTTTTATAGTATATTTTCCATCCATTATCAAGCGATTTCCTAAAGCGAAACTGATCGTCAGATCCTCATTTTCTTTTCCATTCTTCTGTATATTATTCTTGCCAGCACATAGATTACATGAGCTTAAACTGATTACACCATAGTTCTCAGACTTGCCAGCCCTTGCTTTCTTCGGGATTGTGAGGATGATATTTTACAGAAAATCTGATGATACGTCGACCTACTCATAGGTTGTACACTCATAGGTTCTGAGTAGTCGTTTGGTTGATATTATTTCCCCCCCCCCCCCCCCTCCTCAATGATTTTATGAATTTTAAAAGGATCTTATTTATGCCTTCTGTCTTATTTGATCGCAAGTACTCCCAAGCTCTGTTTGTCTCTGATAATGGAACCCCTGCGTCATCCAATTCTTATTCTGTCACATCTTCAGACAGCATCGGATAGACCGTCGAGACAGAGCACCTCGTATTCCTGTTGGTAATAAGGCGAGTACACCGATCGTTTGTTATACATTTTTACAAGCTTCCTACAGGAGCGATTTATTTACAGATACCTGTGTAGTCACTAGATTATTTTTGTAATTTCTTGCATGCTCAAGTGCTTACTAGGCACCAGCTTTTATTTTAACAACAGTGTAGCATACAGTATCATCGTTGTGATCGACCCTCGTATCGTATAGGCTTTTGTTTGTTTTGGTTAGTTTAGCTCAGTGTCGTTAAGACTGTTAGTGAGAGAGCACTTCGAATTCCTGCTGCTAATAAGCCGAGTATACTGTTCGTTTGTTCTATATTTTTACCAGCTTCAAAGAGGAGCGACTGCAGTAATGGATAGGAACTGTGATTGCTGTGGTACAGATGCAAACTGAGCTGCCAACCCTTCGCTCACAGCTCCAGGCTGCGTTGGCTTCCATCACACAGCTTGAGGCTGCTGGAAAGGGGCATCACTGTGGAGGATCGGACACAGGGATGAGAGAGATTGCTGTGGCCGCCATGGCTACTGCATGTACTGAGGTTGACCCATCACCTGTGGGCGAGTGGGATATCATTCCAACGTCTCGCAGGCAGCGAAAAACTTTCCAAGGGGCCAATTGTAGAGCCCAGTTCGTTTGACGAACAGGTTTCGGGCGTTATCTGAGGCTGCCAATGTCTCTGAACCGGATGCAGAAGCTACTCAGCCCGCAAGATCTGGGCATTCACAGAGGGTGGGTTTGCTGGTAGTTGGGAGTTCCACCGTTAGGCGCGTAATGGGGCCATTTAGGAACATTTCTGCCAAGGAGGGGAAGGAAGCCAGTGTGCACTCCATGTGCATACTGGGAGGAGTCATTCCGGATGTGGAAAAGGCGCTTCCGGATGCCATGAATAGTACAGGGTACCGCCAACTGCAGGTGGTGGCCATTGTCGGTATCAATGACGTGTGTCGCTTTGGATCAGAGGAGATTCTCTCCGGTTTCCGACGGCTAGCGGAAATGGTAAAGACTGTCAGTCTTGCTTGCGAGATTAAGACGGATTTCACCATCTGTAACATAGTCGATAGAACCGACTGTGGTCCTTTGGTGCAGAACCGAGTGGAGGGTCTGAATCACAGTCTCCGGCAGTTCTGTGACCGTATAGGCTGCAGATACCTTGACTTGCGCCATCGTGTGGTGGGTTTCCGGGTTCCACGTGATAGGTCAGGAGTCCACTACACACAGGAAGCGGCTACACGGGTGCGGGGGCTGTGTGGAAGGGACTGGGCGGTTTTTTAGGTTAGAGGGTCTCAGGGAACCACAGAAAGGGCAGAAGGGGACAGGTAAAACACAGTAAGTTAGTTGTAGAAATGAACGGTATTATACTTATAAATCGTTGTAGCTGTTTGGGAAAGAACCAGAGCTCCAAGCCCTAATAGAAATCATTGAAGCTCAAATGGTTGTAGGTACAGAAAGCTGGCTAAAGCCGGAAATAAGTTCAACAGCATTGTTTTCAAACGATCTAACAGCGTTCAGAAAGGATAGATTAAATACAGTTGGTGGTGGAGTATTTATTGCTGTCAGAAGTAGTTTGTCTTGTACTGAAAAAGATGGTTCCTGCGAAATAATATGGGTAGAGGTTATACTTGACAGTGCGACTAAACTAGTAATTGGATCATTTAGCAGACCCCCCCGACTCAGAAGATACAGTTGATGAACACTTCAAAGAAAACTTGAGTCTCATCATTTCAAATAGGTACTCCACTCATAAAGCAACAGTCGGTGGTGCCTTCAACCTATCCTCGATATGCTGGAAAAATTATACTTTTGAAGCCGGCGGTAGGCATAAAACGTCATCCGAAATTGTACTGAATGCTTTCTCAGAAAATAATTTTGAACAATTAGTTCATGAGCCCACTCGAAGTGTAAATGGTTGCGAAAGCATACTTGACCCCTTAGCAACAAATAATCCCAGAAAAATAGAGTATCATGACGAATACAGGGATTAGCGACCACAAAGCAGTTGATGCTAGGCTGAATACCGTAACACCCACAACTTTCAAAAAGAAACGTAAAGTATTGAAAGGTCTCTGTTCGATTCCTTTCATGTTAATTTCTTAAATCTGTTGTCATTTACGGCATACATTCCACTTCTAAATTTACTGTGGTGTTTCTAACTCTATCTGGGAGGAGACTGAGCAGTGGAACGTGTTACTTTTACACTTAGGGTGCTGCATACCGGATATAAATTGAACTAATGCAGACACATAACCAAGCTCAAACAACATGGACCAAGGCGATAATTTGATTTCGAATATTAATGGGTCGGACAGTTCCGAAAATGCAGTGGGGAATACTTCAGAGGAAATGCAAAACAGGATGAACGGGCTCACAGCAAAGCCAGAAATTAATTTGCCTCCAACTAACCAAATTGATTTGGCAGAACTCATGAAAGCCTTATTGCATCAAAATAAAGAAAACGCAGAGAAATCAGAAATATCGTTCTGAGAACAAAAAGAATCATCCAAAAAATCGATCCGAGAGCTAGGCGAACAAATGACGCAGAAATCTAAAAAATCGATCCGCGAGCTAGGCGAACAAATAGACGAAAAACTAATCCAGAAGACAAATAAAGTCGACAAGTCGATGGAGAGAGTGTCCGATGATATCTCACAAAGAATAAGCAATCCGGCAAGTGAAATAAAAAGTGATATTATGAAAGAATTAGGCCGTACATTTGCACAAATCGATGATCGTCTGCAAGCTTTAGAACAGGGCAAGCGGAATCGTGATGCGGAATCGAAAGACAGCGAGGAACAGCTACTTAGGAATTCCTAAGCGCTGAGAGAAGAATGCCAAAGAGAACACGAGCAGGTACTCACCAGGGTCCAGGAGGCGGAAACACATTGTCCCGCATCCGTTAGCAACACAGTAGCGGACAACAGACAAGCGATTCACGCACTCGAACAGCAAATGGAACAACTGGAACAGACTGGGGTGGAGGACAACAGACAAATACATGATAAGATTGCGGCATTAGCCGACATTGTAGGCACGATGAAGGTGATGGAGAGCGATAACAATACTAAACCAGTAGCGGTCGCAAAGACTGAAGAAGTGCGTTCGCTTCTTAGATTTCAGAAGGGACAGTTCGAAGTGAACAGGCGGAACAAGACCGTAACAGGCGAATTACAAGAACGCGTGGCGCATCTGGAAAGCTGCATGGGGTGTGATTCTGAACTAGCCAACAGCACTAAAAATAGCCGTACAAATAGTGCAGAGAGGGACTCCAGCCACGAGGGAGATTTTGACGACAGGGAAGAATGTATTTTGAGGGGCAGACATGAGAAAAATAGAAACATTCAAGGGCCTCGCCGTGAGGAAATGCGGGGATTTGATTTCAAACATTTCCTTATGGTGAGAAAGTTTGAGATATTTCGAAATTTGCAAAAAGGAATACATCCACGAGCATGGCTCGAGCAATTTGAATTCTGTCTTCCCCCCGAATGGGCAAGTTCACATAAGATATAATATATGTGTGGCTATTTGGAAGGTGAACCGGCGATTCGCATGAGGTCGGCAGCACGACACTGCAACTCCACTCGGGAGTTTCGACAAGCCTTTCTGTCCGCCTATTGGTCGGAAGCGGCACAAGGTAGGGTCAAACATGGCATAATTATGCTGCCAAATTTGAACCAGTCTGGTTTCGGCAGCCCAGAACGCCTATTCGACCACATGCTGCAGACGAGTCAATTTCTATACGATCCACACGGACCTGCGGAACTAATTAGGAAATGCATCACCCAATTGCCGATGCACTTGCGCCACGTCATTCTTGAGGGACGATGCAAAGAGGATGTGGAAACTTTTAAGACACTTCTTCAAGAGCTGGAATATAATACAGGAGAATGGCCCCCTAATCAGGCACAAAGTTATTACGGGGCACAGCAGCGCGACCGCAGTCATGGCCCTAGTACTAATCAACGGCGTCACTGGTCGTCGCGACTCGAACGGATCAATAATCGGGACAATGATCGATGTTAAAATAAATGTTCAAATACAGGGTGTTTCAAAAATGACCGGTATATTTGAAACGGCAATAAAAACTAAACGAGCAGCGATAGAAATACACCTTTTGTTGCAATATACTTGGGACAACAGTACATTTTCAGGCAGACAAACTTTCGAAATTACAGTAGTTACAATTTTCAACAACAGATGGCGCTGCGGTCTGGGAAACTCTATAGTACGATATTTTCCACATATCCACCATGCGTAGCAATAATATGGCGTAGTCTCTGAATGAAATTACCTGAAACCTTTGACAACGTGTCTGGCGGAATGGCTTCACATGCAGATGAGATGTACTGCTTCAGCTGTTCAATTGTTTCTGGATTCTGGCAGTACACCTGGTCTTTCAAGTGTCCCCACAGAAAGAAGTCACAGGGGTTCATGTCTGGCGAATAGGGAGGCCAATCCACGCCGCCTCCAGTATGTTTCGGATAGCCCAAAGCAATCACACGATCATCGAAATATTCATTCAGGAAATTAAAGACGTCGGCCGTGCGATGTGGCCAGGCACCATCTTGCATAAACCACGAGGTGTTCGCAGTGTCGTCTAAGGCAGTTTGTACCGCCACAAATTCACGAAGAATGTCCAGATAGCGTGATGCAGTAATCGTTTCGGATCTGAAAAATGGGCCAATGATTCCTTTGGAAGAAACGGCGGCCCAGACCAGTACTTTTTGAGGATGCAGGGACGATGGGACTGCAACATGGGGCTTTTCGGTTCCCCATATGCGCCAGTTCTGTTTATTGACGAAGCCGTCCAGGTAAAAATAAGCTTCGTCAGTAAACCAAATGCTGCCCACATGCACATCGCCGTCATCAATCCTGTGCACTATATCGTTAGCGAATGTCTCTCGTGCAGCAATGGTAGCGGCGCTTAGGGGTTGCCGCGTTTGAATTTTGTATGGATAGAGGTGTAAACTCTGGCGCATGAGACGATACGTGGACGTTGGCGTCATTTGGACCGCAGCTGCAACACGGTGAATGGAAACCCGAGGCCACTGTTGGATCACCTGCTGCACTAGCTGCGCGTTGCCCTCTGTGGTTGCCGTACGCGGTCGCCCTACCTTTCCAGCACGTTCATCCGTCACGTTCCCAGTCTGTTGAAATTTTTCAAACAGATCCCATATTGTATCGCTTTTCGGTCCTTTGGTTACATTAAACCTCCGTTGAAAATTCGTCTTGTTGCAACAACACTGTGTTCTAGGCGGTGGAATTCCAACACCAGAAAAATCCTCTGTTCTAAGGAATAAACCATGTTGTCTACAGCACACTTGCACGTTGTGAACAGCACACGCTTACAGCAGAAAGACGACGTACAGAATGGCGCACCCACAGACTGCGTTGTCTTCTATATCTTTCGCATCACTTGCAGCGCCATCTGTTGTTGAAAATTGTAACTACTGTAATTTCGAAAGTTTGTCCGCCTGAAAATGTACTGTTGTCCCAAGGATATTGCAACAAACGGTGTATTTCTATCGCTGCTCGTTTAGTTTTTATTGCCGTTTCAAATTTACCGGTCATTTTTGAAACACCCTGTATAAACCGGTTGTCGTGAGATGGCTATTAAAAGATTATAATTAATGTTAGTCTGGTTGGGAATTTGGTAAGCTAGACTGGATACCTGGTGAAACAGTTGCTCAGAAATGCAAGGTTAACTTCCCCAGATAGCTCACAGCTTTTACCCCGCTTTTATTGTCTTGAATATCAACACCGCTTTCAGAACAACTTAATGCATCAACATTACAGTATGTCTATTTTTAAAAAAGCTGATAAAAATGCTCTTAACGCCGTTCTAAGAGACAGTCTTCACTTATTCCGATTTGATCATGTAGAATGATTTCAAAGAGAAAGTATCGACAGCAATTGAGGGATATAACCCACATAAATTAATAAGTGATGGTAATGATCCCCCATGGTAAACAAAACGGGTCATATCGCTGTTGCACAAGCAGCGAAAAAAGCATGCCAAATTTAAAAGATCGGAAAATCCCCAAGACTGGCTGAGTTTTACAGAAGTTCGAAAAATAGCACGTACTTCAATGCGAGATGATTTTAATAATATCCATAACGAAACTCTGTCTTCAAATCTGGCAGAAAACCGAAAGAGATTCTGGTCATTCATTGCGCGATAACAACGGCGAAGTCACTGATGACAGTGACACTAAAGCAGAGCTATTAAACGTGATTTTACGAAACTCCTTCACCAAAGAAGACGAAGTAAATATTCCTGAATTCCACTCAAGAAGTCCGCAGCTCGTGGTCGTGCGGTAGCGTTCTCGCTTCCCGCGCCCGGGTTCCCGGGTTCGATTCCCGGCGGGGTCAGGGATTTTCTCTGCCTCGTGATGACTGGGTGTTGTGTGATGTCCTGAGGTTAGTTAGGTTTAAGTAGTTCTACGTTCTAGGGGATGATGACCATAGATGTTAAGTCCCATAGTGCTCAGAGCTATTTGACCCATTTTGAACCACTCAAGAAGAACTGCCAAGATGAGGAACATAGAAGTAGACATCCTCGGTGTCGCAAAGCACCTTATATCACTTAATAAAGGCAAGGCTTTCGGTCCAGATTGTATACCAGTCAGGTTCCTCTCAGAGTACGTTGATCCAATAGCTCCGTATTTAGCAGTTTTATACAACCGCTCGCTCACGGAAAGATCCGTACTTACAGACTGAAGAATTGCTCAAATCACTCCAACACCCAAAAAGATAAGTTGGAGTAATCCGTTGAATTACGGGCCCATATCACTAACGTCGATTTGCAGTAGGGTTTTGGAACATATAGTGTATTCGAACATTATGAAGTACCTCGAAGAAAACGATTTATTGACACGTAGACAGAAAATATCGTTCTTGCGAAACACAACTAGCTCTTCATACTCATGAAGTAATGAGTGCTATCGACAGGGGATGTCAAATTGATTCCATATTTTTAAATTTCCAGAAAGCTGTCGACACAGTTCCTCACAAGCGTCTTCTAACCAAACTTCGTGCCTGTGGGATATCGCCTCATTTGTGTGACTAGATTCATGATTTCCTGTCAGAAAGGTCACAGTTCGTAATAATAGACGGAAATTCATCGAGTAAAACAGAAGTAATATTCGGCCTTCCCGAAGGAAGTATTATAGGCCATCTATTGTTCCCAATTTATACACTCCTGGAAATTGAAATAAGAACACCGTGAATTCATTGTCCCAGGAAGGGGAAACTTTATTGACACATTCCTGGGGTCAGATACATCACATGATCACACTGACAGAACCACAGGCACATAGACATAGGCAACAGAGCATGCACAATGTCGGCACTAGTACAGTGTATATCCACCTTTCGCAGCAATGCAGGCTGCTATTCTCCCATGGAGACGATCGTAGAGATGCTGGATGTAGTCCTGTGGAACGGCTTGCCATGCCATTTCCACCTGGCGCCTCAGTTGGACCAGCGTTCGTGCTGGATTGCAGACCGCGTGAGACGACGCTTCATCCAGTCCCATACATGCTCAATGGGGGACAGATCCGGAGATCTTGCTGGCCAGGGTAGTTGACTTACACCTTCTAGAGCACGTTGGGTGGCACGGGATACATGCGGACGTGCATTGTCCTGTTGGAACAGCAAGTTCCCTTGCCGGTCTAGGAATGGTAGAACGATGGGTTCGATGACGGTTTGGATGTACCGTGCACTATTCAGTGTCCCCTCGACGATCACCAGTGGTGTACGGCCAGTGTAGGAGATCGCTCCCCACACCATGATGCCGGGTGTTGGCCCTGTGTGCCTCGGTCGTATGCAGTCCTGATTGTGGCGCTCACCTGCACGGCGCCAAACACGCATACGACCATCATTGGCACCAAGGCAGAAGCGACTCTCATCGCTGAAGACGACACGTCTCCATTCGTCCCTCCATTCACGCCTGTCGCGACACCACTGGAGGCGGGCTGCACGATGTTGGGGCGTGAGCGGAAGACGGCCTAACGGTGTGCGGGACCGTAGCCCAGCTTCATGGAGACGGTTGCGAATGGTCCTCGCCGATACCCCAGGAGCAACAGTGTCCCTAATTTGCTGGGAAGTGGCGGTGCGGTCCCCTACGGCACTGCGTAGGATCCTACGGTCTTGGCGTGCATCCGTGCGTCGCTGCGGTCCGGTCCCAGGTCGACGGGCACGTGCACCTTCCGCCGACCACTGGCGACAACATCGATGTACTGTGGAGACCTCACGCCCCACGTGTTGAGCAATTCGGCGGTACGTCCACCCGGCCTCCCGCATGCCCACTATACGCCCTCGCTCAAAGTCCGTCAACTGCACATGCGGTTCACGTCCACACTGTCGCGGCATGCTACCAGTGTTAAAGACTGCGATGGAGCTCCGTATGCCACGGCAAACTGGCTGACACTGACGGCGGCGGTGCACAAATGCTGCGCAGCTAGCGCCATTCGACGGCCAACACCGCGGTTCCTGGTGTGTCCGCTGTGCCGTGCGTGTGATCATTGCTTGTACAGACCTCTCGCAGTGTCCGGAGCAAGTATGGTGGGTCTGACACACCGGTGTCAATGTGTTTTTTTTCCATTTCCGGGAGTGTATTAACGATATAGGAGACAATCTCAGTAGCAGTCTTCGATTGTTTGCAGATGATGCTGTCATTTACCGTCTTGAAAAGTCATCAGATGACCAAAACGAATTGCCAAATGATTTAGATAAGGTATCTGTATGGTGCAAAAAGCGGCAATTGACCCTGAATAAAGAAAAGTGTGAGGCTATTCACATGAGTATTAAAAGAAATCCACTAAATTTCGATTGCGAGGTAAGTCACACAAATCTGAAGGCTGTAAATTCGACTAGATACTTAGGGATTACAATTACAAATAACCTAAATTGGAACAATCATAAAGATAACGTTGTGGTTAGAGCAAACAAGTACGATTCTTTGGTATAACACTTAGAAGGTGCAACAGGTCTACTAAAGAGACTATTTACACCATTCTTGTCCGCCCTATTCTGGAGTATAGCTGTGCGGCGTGGGATCCACATCAGGTAGGACCGACGGATGACATCGAAAAAGTACAAAGTAGGACGGCTCGTTTTATATTATCGCGAAATAGGGGAGATAGTACGACAGAAATGATACGCGAACTGGAGTGGCAATCATTAAAACAAAGGCGTTTTTCTTTGCGACGGGATCTTCTAATAAAATTACAATCACCAGTTTTCGCTTCCGATGCGAAAACGTTCTGTTGGCACCCACCTACATAGGGAGAAATGACCATCACCATAAAATAAGAGAAATCAGGGCTCGCACAGAGAAATTTGAGTGCTCGTTTTTCCCGCGCCCCGTTCGAGAGTGGAACGTAAGTGAGGCAGCTTTACGTGGTTCTCTGAATCCTCTGCCAGGCACTTTGCTGTGAATGGCAGAGCAATCACGTAGATATGGATGTGGATGTCTCTCCCTCTCGCACATGCCTTCAGTCTACTCTTTCCATCTAACTGCATTCTCCTTCGCGTTTATCAGTGGAATTTCTCTAGCAGTCTTATTATGGACGCCTTTGCTTTTAATTTCCACCGAATGTTAATTTAATGATCTTTCCTTCGCGGGGGACAACAGCCATGAAGATTTTTTTGAAAGAAATATTCGTCATTTCATTGTTAATTGTTCATTTATGTTACACAACCATGATTTCGGATTTGAAACCATTCTCAAGTGCATGTTGAAATGTTAAAATATGTCTGACCTGTCTGTGACATGTCAGCCCCGAAAAACATATTTGTTGTCTTATATACGAGATCTCGTATTAGGGGATATAAGTGTATATGAAGACACATAATGCAGAAGACATCGTACACAGTGAAAAACCATTAACACATAATATGGCGTAAGTAACAGCCAATATATTCCTCAGACCTTCTTTCGTTACTTCTGTTGATTCACTATTACAAGCTGAAATTTATTGCAGAACTCACTCTTTCTCCTCTCTCATCCGTAGTAGAGAGCCCATATTCTCCCGTAATGCTGTCTCCTGTTCGTTCCCATGCTACTGCGTTCCATTCACCCTTATCCTACCAATTTTTTTCGTGTCCTTATACAGTTTATGTCTTCGTCTTCCGCTTGAGACGTCGGTATTCACTCTTTAACAGCGGTTCGAATTTGCGTTACAACTTTGAAGGTAACAGCGATTCGAATTTGGGTTATGACTTTGAAGGTTGTTCATTTATCCATTCCGTTAACCGCGCAGAACTGTGCCAAAGTACAGGCCGATCAGTATGCAGTCTAGCACGTCAGCTACGGCGAGTAAATCGAGTGAACTCCATCGCCAACAATAACAGTGGCACGAGTTTCAATAACACCGCCAGCAACATACAGCTCGCAAGAACACAGCGTAGACTAAAAAGAGTCGTGCCGTTGCCGGAAATTAGAAGTGCACTATTCGTTTTTTCACGTGAGGTAACGCGACATTCGAGCACAGCTGCAGTGCCGTTGGTTTGATATACTGTGGCACCTATTTCTTGCTGGTAAATTGCGACACTAGACTGTCATTCTCGAAATGAAGCAGAACATTGCACCAGTTTTTAAACAGCGTCGGAGGACAAGTCTATGTAACCCATACCCCTTTTCTCTCTCTCTCTCTCTCTCTCTCTCTCTCTCTCTCTCTCTCTCTTTCACACACACACACACACACACACACACATAAAACTGTAATTCTTGATTTGAACAAAGGTCAAAATTGTCCCGGAAGTAAATTAAATGTTGTAATTCGCTGACATTTGGGATATATCCGTTGGTTATCAGCAAAACGCTGGAAGTAGAAATTCCCTTCCGAATATTCACATTTGGAAATCCCAGTGCCCCACTCACAGTCAGCTGCGATGCTAGGCTAAAAAGAACAATTTTCTAGAAGATACCACCTTTTTCTCACGAGAAAGGAATAGACTATACAGTTGTAGCATGACATCAAATAAATGTAGACGTCTGGAACATTTGACTTCCGTGCATATCACTTCTTTTCTAAAATTTGTTACGGTTTTCACAGACTCTGATCTATGAAATCAGTCTCAGTCTTTTCCAACGATAACTGTAGTGCATGTAGAGTGTACACCACACGAAGAGCTGGTACCTGACGATGACAGAAAACGAAGACTGATTAACTATGTCAGTGTAAGTCACTACTGATGACAAGGCCGTAAGATATCTTTCGTTTTATTTAACTCTTCAACACGAAAGTTATCATGTAGGCTTCAGTAAACAGTTTACGATACCTGAAGATGAGGTGATGATCGAAACCAGCACTAAAAAGAAAATCAAGAAAAAGTTAACCAGCAGTTCTGTCTGTTTTGGAATAAGACGTTTTTCAAACATTTACGAACTATACTGTCTCTACAAAATACACTCAAGATTTACGAATTCATCTTCCATGTAAACTCCGATAAAGTTTCTTTCTATCGCCTTACGAACGGAATACGTACGCACGAATTGTCCAACAATGTGTGAATTCCGCATTGAAGACTTCTTAGAAACTACAACTCAGCAAGTCGTACCCGACGATAACGATGGAATGTTCAGCTGACACCTATGTCGTGTACACCAATTCGACGGGCAGCTTCCGACTGCTGAAAACTTACATCACAGTTGGGTAAGACTGGGCAGTTGCCTCATTCTTTTCAATATATGTAAGCGTTAATATTTCAATTTTATATATCTCTCTGAGATTGTGTTGAGTAGTAGCCAGAAGCGATGTTGAGCGCCCTAAAGAAAAAAAACCACCAACAGTAACCTAAAGTAGACGAAATGTCAGTTAAAATTTAACAGTAATCTGTTAAGTTTCCTTCAGTATATCGCTAATTAAAATGTAGGTGTGCATTCTTTCTCGACGCTACGTACCGTGTTACCTGTTAAACTTCACGCAACGCGGCAGAGTGACCATGGAGCGAACACATGCCGTGTCAGCGTATTTTATTGTCGCCACGTTGAAGGTGTCCAACGCACGGGACACAGGATCTCTGAGATATTTTCACCTGCCGTATGAGACAACAGATCTCCGATGTATTTTCATCTGGTCCAGAATATTACCAGTGGTCGGATTTGGACGCGACGTGTAACCTGCGCCGCTTGGCGACAAATCCAATCCATCTCCGGAACTTGTGGGCGGTCGTTGAGCGCTACTGAGTTGGTATGGCGCCACAGAGCTTTTGGTGTCGACTGGAGTCTACGAAGCTACGCTTCCCCGTCATCACGACGTAAAGGGGTGATACACGCTAGTACATACATACGAGGATTGCTCAGAAAGTAATGCACCGCATATTTTTTTTTTTTTTTTTCCTCAGCCGAAAACAATCTACGAATACGAAACGTTACGTACGTATTATTTGAAGTCTCATGACTGAGCGCTCCGAGTTTCCGTCACTGCCGACAGATAGCGTAGTTGCAACACAGTTTCAAAATTGCGTCTGTAGGTGATGTACACTATAGACCATTAAAATTGCTTCACCAAGAAGAAATGCAGATGATAAACCGGTATTCATTGGGCATATATATTATACTAGAACTGACATGTGATTACATTTTCACGCAATTTAGGTGCATAGATCCTGAGAAATCAGTACCCAGAACAACCACATCTGGCCGTAATAACGGCCTTGATACGCCTGGGCATTAGACCGTCTCCTAAAGGAGGGTGCCCTCCTCTTTAACCAACGTTATAAAGTTGACCCATCCCGTTCCCCTCCTCAATCCCTCCGCTGCCAGAGGTGCTTGCGGTATAACACACACCCCACATCTGAGTGCCGTGAGGCCCCCACCTGCCCACACTGTAAGCAAGCACACTTCCTATGGCAGTGCCACAACCTCCAGTCCCCTCCCTCCTATAACACCTGTAACCTCCCTCATCCTATGTACTCCCAGAAATGTAAGGCCCGATCCCGTCCTACCACTCCTGAACTCACCGTCCCTGTCGGCCCTCTGGACGCCCCACCCCTCCTGGCAATTCCCTTCGCCCACCCCCTACTGCTGAGGACATCATCAGATTCCTTACCATCGTCCTCCAAAATGTTCACCCTATCCAGCGCCCCCACACCCTCCAACAGATATCCCTCGCCGCCCATTCCGTCTTCCACCTTAAAATGTATGCCACCTACTCCCACAACCAGGCCCATTTCACTTTTTCCCGTCTCGACACCCTCGTTTAAATCCTCGTCATGGCGCGACACTGCGTGGATGCCTTCCTCCTAAATGAAACCTTCCCCCAACCCCACCACACCATCCACACTTCACCCTGCCTCCTTCACCGCTCCGATAATCCCCTCGCGATAGCGCGTGGCGGAGTTGCCATTGGTCACCACCACCAGATCCTGGTTCAGCTTCAACCTCTCCTTCCTGACCCCACCAAACATTTGATCCTTAGTCTCTTCTTCCCCGGCCTTACCGTCACCTGTGCCACCATCTATGTCCGCCCTAACTCCCCTATTCCTTTCGACTTCCTCTCCCACACTGACCGTACCTTCTCCTCCTACGTGATCGCCGCCGATCTCAACATCCATAGTCGTTCCGCCACCCAGTTACGGCGGTGGCATCGGTTCCTCTCCTCCCTCCAAGGCGACCTCATCCCCATTCCCCAGCACACCCGCCCCGAATCTAACTCCACTCCCGATGTCATCCTCTCCTCCCCTAACCTCCTTGGCCGCAAAGCGGTGGATGTCCTGGACCACATTGGTAGCGACCGTCTCCCTATCCTCCTCACCGTTTCAGACGGTCGTCGCCCCTGCCCCGACCCTCATAATGAGTCTCCCCCGAAGTACGTCCATGATTATTGCCGTGCCAACTGGAATGCCTACCGGGATACCCTCTCCACCCAGGTCGATAGCCACCCCCTCACTTACCACCATTCTGATGATATTACCCATGCCGCCTCCTTTCTCCACCAAACCTTGTCTGAGGCCATGGAGGCCCACGTCCCTACTGTCGCCATCCACCCCCACCGTCCTACCTTACCCCCACAGGCCGTCCTCCTTCTCCGTGCATCCCGCCGTCTCTACCGTGCCTTCCTCCACACGTGTGACCCGGACACACTATGACTCCAACGGAAACTACAGTGACACATCTGAAACTTGCTCATGGCTAAGAAACGCTGGGACTGGTGACAGACATGCACCCGTTTAAATGCTACCCTTCCTATAAACTCGTCCAAGTTGTGGTCTGCCTTCCATTGCCTTACTGGAACTAAACCCTCCCCCTACTATCCTCTTCTCCATGATGATCACCCCCTCCCTGACACCCTTAGTAAGGCCAATCACTTTGCCTCCTACCTCTCTGATGTCTTTTCCATCCCCAACGATCCCCAGTTCGATTACTCCCTCTTCCCAGATATCCGCAATCGAACTGACACCTCTGTCCCTCCCCTCGCACCTAGTTTCCAGTACTTGGACAACATTGCACACACAGAACTCAATGCCCCTATCAGTACACAGGATCTCATTGCTACACTCCGCACAAATCGCAACACCGCTCCTGGTCACTATCGTGCCACCTACTGCCACCTTCTTGAAGCTCCTGTCTGTTTCCTCTCCACTCTGGCCAGGCTCTACAATGCAATCCTCTCCACCGGCTACTACCCCAACCTGTGGAAAACCTCCCATATCCTGATGTTCCTTAAACCCGGTAAACTGCCGTCCGCCGTCTCCTCCTGCCGTCCCATCAGCCTTACCTCGGTCTTCAGCAAGGTCCTGGAAACCATCCTCACCTGACGCATCCACCAGCATCTCCGCAGCACCACCTCCTTCCCGTTACCCAGTGTGGCTTTTGGCCGTCCTTCTCTTCCAATGACCTTCTCCTTTACCTCACTCATCTCCTTTCCGAATAGCTTAATTCCCGTCGCTCCTCTATCTTCCTCTCCATGGACCTCGAACGTGCCTTTGACCACGTATGCCATTTCGGTCTCCTCTTCAAGCTCCAAACCTTCGCCCTTCCCATTAACTACATCCATCTGATCAGCTCCTTTCACTCCCAACGTCCTTCCTACGTCACCATCCATAACATAGATTCCTACACCTTTTTTCCCTCCACTGGTGTGCCCCAAGGCTCCGTCCTCTCTCCCCTTCCATACCTTTTGTATACCGCGGACGTGCCGCCGCCGTCACCCCCTGTCCACCTTCTCCAGTTTGCTGATAACACTGCCTTCCTTGCCCTTACCCCCACCCTGCAGCGTTCCCAACACCTTCTCCAATCCTATCTTGACCGATTCAACGCTTGGTGCAACCAGTGGTTGCTTAAGGTCAATCCCTCCAAAACCCAGGCGATCATTGTAGGTAAAACCACCCCTTCCTTCCAGCTCCTCGATTTCTATCTAACCATCTATGGCCATCCTAACGCCCTCATCCCCACCCTTAAGTACCTTGGCGTCACCCTCGACCGCCACCTCTCCTGGACCCCCCATCTCCTGACAATCCAAGCCAAGGCAAGCTCCCGACTCCATCTCCTCAAGCTCCTTTCTGGCCATACGTGGGGTCTGGACCCCTCCACCATACTCCACACCTATAAATCCCTCTTCCGCCCTATCCTCTATTACGCCCATCCTGTCTGGATCTCTGCCCCCTACCTTTTACAAATCCCTTCAGATCCTTGAATGTCATGCTCTCCGCCTTGCCTATCGCATCCATCTCCGCTCCCCCACGCAGATCCTATACGACCTAAATCTGTTCCCCCACCTCCTCCTTTTCCTCAAATGGATACGGATCCTCTACACCTCCTGTAAACTCGATCCTTCTCACCCACTTGTCTCACCCATCCTCTCCCACCCCTGCTCGCTGCCGCGCCTGTATCTCCACGTCCCACCTGCTCTCCATCTCTCCAACTTCCTTACCCTCTCCCAAGGTAGCTTCCGCCAGCTCCCCCTCCCTGACGATGCCCTCCACCCCTCCATCTACCCCTCCTACCAACTTTGATCCTCCCCTCCCCCTTCCTGTGTCTTTTCCTTTGGGCACCCTTCCTCCCTTCTCTCTCCTTTTTCCTCCATCCCCCCTTCCTCCACCCCTCTTCCCCCGGACTTCCCCTACCCCTCTCACCCTTCCTTCCTCCCCCTATCTCCCCTGCCCTCGGCATCTCTGCTCTCCCCTCTCCCATCCCCCTCCTCCTCTCTTGGCAGGTCCCCGGACTCGTACACACTCAGTGGACATTCGCATGCTGGACATCATCGCTTCGTGTTTCTGTGTGTGATGTCGTTCGTGCTCAAGTGTTCCAGTGCTATTCGTTTTGGGCTCCAACGCTCGCGTGTGACAATTATTGTCTCTGTGTGTGTCCACGTGTCTGTACAATTTTATCTTGGACTCTACGCCCGTGAACGGCTCCGTGTATTTTAAAAGTGTCTGTCTCTATCTATGTATCCACCCTGTTTACTCTTTGCTTGTCTTCATTTCTATCTTCTGTTTTCTCTGTGGCCGAAGAGCGTCGTCCTGTGCCGCTGATGGCCTACCTGTAACGGGTTTAAAAATAACAACAAAGAAAAAAAAAACCTGGGCATTGAGTTATACAGAGCTTGGATGATGTGTACAGGTACAGCTGCCCATGCAGCCTCAACGCGATACCACAGTTCATCAAGAGTAGTGACTGGCGTATTGTGACGAGCCAGTTGATCGGCCACCATCGACCAGACGTTTCAGTTGGTGAGAGATCTGGAGAATGTGCTGGCCAGGGCAGCAGTCGAACATTTTCTGTATTCAGAAAGGCCCGTGCAGGACCTACAATATACGGTCGTGCATTATCCTGCTAAAATATAACGTTTCGCAGGAATCGAATGAAGTGTAGAGCCACAGGTCGTAACACATCTGGAATGTAACGTCCACTGTTCAAAGTGCCGTCAGTGCGAACAAGAGGTGACCGAGACGTGTAACCAATGGCACCCCATACCATCACGTCGGGTGATACGCCAGTATGGCGATGACGAATACACGCTTCCAACGAGCGTTCACCGGGATGTCGCCAAACACGGATGCGACCATCATGATGCTGTAAACACAACCTGGATTGAGCCGAAAAAATGACGTTTTCCCATTCGTGCTCCCAGGTTCGTAGTTGAGTCCACCATCACAGGCGCTCCTGTCTGTGATGCAGCGTCAAGGGTAATCGCAGCCACGGTCTCCGAGCTGATAGTCCATGCTGCTGCCAACGTCGTCGAACTGTTCGTGCAGATGGTTGTTGTCTTGCAAACATCCCCAACTTTTGACTCAGGGATCGAGACGTGGCTGCACGATCCGTTACAGCCATGCGGATAAGATGCCTGTCATCTCGACTGCTAGAGTTACGAGACCGTTGGGATCCAGCACGGCGTTCCGTATTACCCTCCTGAACCCACTGATTCCATATTCTGCTAAGTCATTGGATCTCGACCAACGCGACCAGCAATGTCGCGATACGATAAACCGCAATCGCGATGGGCTACAGTCCGACCTTTATCAAAGTCGGAAACGTGATGGTACGCATTTCTCCTCCTTACACGAGGTATCAAAACAACGTTTCACCAGGCAACGCCGGTCAACTGCTGTTTGTGTATGAGAAATCGGTTGGAAACTTTCCTCAAGTAAGCACGTTGTAGGTGTCGCCGCCGGCGCCAACCTTGTGTGAATGCTCTGGAAAGCTAATCATTTGCATACCACAGCATCTTCTTCCTGTCCGTTACATTTCGCGTCTGTAGCACGTCATCTTCGTGGTGTAGCAATTTTAATGGCCAGTAGTGTACTTTACAAGCAACGTGCCGTCATTGAATTGCTCATTGCGGAGAAAGAAACTGTAGGGCATATTCACAAACGCTTGTGCAAAGTCTGTGGAGCATCTGCTGTTGACAGAATTACCGTTAGTCGCTGGGCACGGAGGGTGAGGTCATCAGAAGGTGGTTCGCCGGAGCTCCACGATTTGCAGCGGTCGGAGAGACCATCCACTACTGTCTCAACTGACACACTTGACCTCGCCCCCTCGGACTGCCACTTGTGTAGGACGATGAGGAGGTGATTCACATAGTGAAGCGCTGGCTCCGCCACCAGGAGAAGCACTGGGACCGACGGGGCATACACGCCCTTCTTTCGCACTGGAGGAAGATCGTAGAACGTGATGGATATTACATGGAAAAATATGATGTATAGATAAAACACCATTCTTTCGTGTGTGTAATTCTCATTACGTTCAATCAAGGATTGTTGAAGAAAAAAATGCGGTGCCTTACTTCCTGGGCAACACTCATATTTAATTCTGTTTCTCACATGTGTTTTAGTAATCATTAGATGACTTGTACATGTTTTTGCAAAATGCCAATTCCTCCCAGTTTTCTTACTCATACATGTTACAGCCCATCTGTTCCTCACACCGGGGATGAAACAAGAAACTTATTACTATTCCTGTTATCTAAACGGAAGTTGTTATGTCCGCACTATAACACAACATATATTCCGTGATAACCAGCGGTACTCGCTGTGTGCCGCGCGTGTTGTAGCAGGCCGCGCCGAGTTGACGGCTGCTGTGCGGCGGCCGATACGACAGAAGTGAACACGGCTTATTTGATACATGGTGAGGCGTCGCCGCCAGATGCCTTCTCCGTTCGATTCACCCGGATCAATTGTTTCCCTCTGGCGTTGCTTATCTTTGCCTCGTTGGCCGGTGGTGGTGCTGGTGGGCTGGCAGACAGACTGGGTTTTGGCTTCGGAACGGTCGGTACGTGTCGCTGCTTAAGGTACGTTGTCCAAGACGCGACGCACACTAGCGACTGCGACGGGTCGCTACGTGACGTCAGAAGTTGCCAGCTGGCGCATGCGCAGTTCGAGTTTGGGATGCGACGCGCAACTGTTGCGGCAGCTGTCGCAGCACTGCACCAGTGAGCAGTGTTGCGACGGAAGTCGGACGACACAAAGACGTACGGCTGCCAGAAAGATGTCGAGCCAGTCAAGGAAAACTGAAATGAGCCACTCACAGGATGTGATGCTCTGTGAGCTGGTCTCGCAACATCCTCGCCTTTACGATTCGAAGAACCCTAAATATAGAGACACTATGTTCAGAGACAGAATTTGGGAAGAAATTGGTGTACAGTTGAAACTGGCAGGTGAGCGAAATATATAATATTTTCCCATTAATGCAAATTTTTCAGGCCTGTTACGAAAATCAGTAGAATCCATACACATGTAGAATTAGAATGATGGAAATGAACTTGAAGGTCAATTTTCGCATTACTCTTTTTTGTGACGATAAAAATTGAAAACGGCAAGTACATTATAAAATGAACAATGTAAAGTACAACGAGAAAGTTACATTTTACAATACCTTCACTTTGAAAGTAAACGGTAGATTGGTGTCTTGATGATACCTTCTAGTTGTGAAAAACCACCACCAGATTGTTGTACAGCTTTCTGTAATCAATAGATGTTCGTTTTTGAGGAAGGCGTTTCTCAACAGATTGCGCAAACAGTATGCTGCAATAAGTAATTTGTCACATTCACTTCAATTCATTGGTAGATGGTGCTCAAAAAACTTGTACCAAAAGTGCACTACTGTTTTACAAGGCCCTTCTGGTCTGACGCAGTTCACAATTGAAATTCGTCTTTTGTAAATCCTGGAGTCATCTTTTGAGTGCAGCATGGCAAGATTAAATGTTCATGTCATCCATAACGATGTATGCTGTCAGAATATAAGAATATGGAAGTTCATTTGGATGGGAATAAAGAGTCAGTCGGCTATGAAAGTTGCCTTAGCTTGTTCCAAAAGTTTCTGCATGGGAGAAACTGACAAATATAATTTGGGGAAATTTTGTGAACAAGCACGGACATTATTTCTTCCACATTTCTTCCAGTGTATACTGTAGACGTTCAGAATGAAAATTCTAGAGATGTTTAAGGTGTAACCCTATCTTGTTGTCAAGAACCTGAAACAATGCAATGACGCTATCGTGCGCTTATTGTTAATAAACTTATCTTTCATTGGAATTTTAGGTGAAATGTGCAAAAACAGATGGAGGAATATTCGGGACTCGTATCAGAGAAATAAACGAGAAAGAAAGCTTGGAACAGGTTCAGATGCCTCAGCAAAACCAAGAAAATGGGTTCTGCTTGATCACTTGGCTTTAAGAAACCTACATTTCGTGGCATTTTAAATGAAATTGTCAAGAGCATATGGAGAAATATTAGTAACTCATACCGGAGAAATATATGACATAAAATGGTTTCATTAGGTCCAAATGTGTCAGCGAAACAAAACAAATGCATTCTCTATCGTGTGATGACCACACGATTCTCGTTGCGCGTCGACAGAACTGGCGGCTAGTCGCGACGCTCCCGGAGATATATGAGCCCAAATCTCGGAAACGGAGATCGATATCAATCTGATCTCAACTTTAAAAATAATTTCGATATGTTAGCTTCTTTTCATCGGCAACGATGTATGACCCAACGTGAACCATACGTAAAGTAGCCAGCGACCACATTTTTCACTGTACACAATTCAAATTTTATGCAGTAGGTCGCTTGTAAATTAAGTATCGGAATAACTGTGACGAATATCGGAAAAATAGATACCTCATTATCAAGCTGTGATGTGAAACTGTAAGATACGCAAACATCAATTTTTTGTGCCATTTACTTTCCTCACAATTGATAGAGAAGTAACATACAGCGAAAAAAACACGCAAAACCGGAAGAGATACTTTTCAATTTTTTAAAGTAAAAGGAGAATCTGTATCGAAAAACTAACTCTGGGAGCCGATGTAACTTTGTTGCATTAACATACAGTATTTTTTACAGCAAGAAAATCGGAATTCTTATTTTTCTTATGTATTTGAATCCGCCGCCGCCGGCCGGAGCTTGGAAAACAGCGACGACTCCAGTCGTGTTGCGGCCGTGTCGCCGTCTGCCAGGGTGGGAAAAGAGGAGGGGGCAGCGTCGCAGTCGCAGCCAACTGTCGCGTCTTGCACAACGTAACTTTAGAGGGTGAAATTTGTGTTTGCGTGGAGTTAGCTGCATTTGACCGGTGTATGTGGCTCGGAGTGCGGAAGCGGGCCTGTTATTGCAAGTTATTGAGGTGTGACTGGGTCATGGTCTTCTACAGAGGACGCTGAGCAATGTGTTATTCATTTTGGAGTAGAACTATGTACCACGCAGCTGTCTATTGAAGAATTAGACATTCAAACTTTCTAGTTTTGCAATCGGGCCTACCCGTGTTATCACTAGCTTCTACCTTTCCGTATGAGTGTCAATATTGTATTGGAACTGCGACGTACTGGTGTAATAATATTATGCTTTGTATTATCGTTGCCCTTTTAAAACTAGTCTGTTATGTGCTGGGGCAATTTCACATATTTGAAATTTGAAGTCTACAGTTAATGCTTTTAAGCATTTTTAATTTACCTTTGTCTTGATGTGATCTATCTTTGCAGAATTTTATCTTGCTATATTCTGGGGCTGTTAACATTGTTTCTTTTGGCTGTGGCTGTATGTTTGCGCTTATCTGTTGCAGCACTGCAGCGGGCACCTAGTCCATGTCTAAATCGATGTCCGGAGTACGACGCCTTGGCCGACCAGTACCAGAGGGAACGGGAGGTTCTTTTGGCCGCGGGGAAAATGGCAACCGATACGGCGGGCACTGAGTTCTTCGGGTTGCAGTGAGTGGGGATCTTGCATTAAGTTAAGTTTCCTCTGCATTGGGACGCCAAGGCGTCTGTTCTGTTTGCTATATTGCTTGCATATTTACCTTTCAAACCACAAAGGAAGGAGACTAGTGTTCTGAACTATACTTTGCGTGCAGTGGGAGTTGAACTTAGAGAAATACTTGATGGGTAGCGGAAACTGGAAATTAATGTGAATTGTCCTACTGCGTTTACCCAGGTGACCTATTTAAAAGAAACTTATTTCACCTTTATTATCCAAGTGCCCTTTGTTAAATAGAACTGGTTTTATCTTTTATTATTGAAATGGTTACAATTAGTATAGAAGTTGTGAGAAGTTCTTGTTTGCAAGTAATTCAATCAGAAAGGTTTCGTGTAACGTATTTTTGACTTCTGTATCCTGTTCAAAATAAACTTGTTTCACCTTTATTATTTAAGTGCCCTTGATAACTGTTAAATGAAACTGATTTTACCTTTATTATTGAAGCCCTTATAAGAAGTACTTGTTTACACCTAATTCAATTAGAAAGGTATTGTGTAACGAATTTTTCTGATTTGTGAATAAGAGACACTTGTACAAAGTATTTGGGTAAATACTGTGCCCTTTGGGTTGAACGGTTGATCAGTAATAAATTAGTTGTATCTTGCATGTCCTCTGTACTTATTATTTCACTTGTCACCGGTTTGCACGTAACCACCACGTTTCATTATTCTTTTTGGCAATACGTCTGTCTGACTTTATAACATCAGAAGCCAAACAACGATTGTTGTTTTTCATAATATCCGTCTTGGAAGACGAGCTGGCTTAGGTACACTTGTTCCCTGGCAATTTATCACAGTTGATCGGTTTTGAGCCTGGTAATGAAGAACTATTGATTTCCATTATTTGGAAGGGTGAGAAGGGGGGCGGAAGGATAGGTGTTTGTGTTTCTTGTCATCACTGCTGAAGCCAGCGTTTTGAGTTGAATACTCATTTTCTGATGGAGTGAAGGTATGTGACACCGTTTATGATGCCACTAACTCAATTCGCGACACATATCACAAACACTAACCTCATATGACGCTGAATGTGTCTGCAAAATTGTATCATTGTAGCAGACGCAGTTCAGGAGATACGACGTCATAAACAATGAGTTACTTGAAAACGAAACTGCAGGGCGAAATTCGCTAGAAATACAGATGGAATATGTGTATAAATACATGTAAAATTTGTTAAATATGTGTGAAATATGAAACTTCCTGGCAGATTAAAACCGTGTGCCGGACGGAGACTCGAACTCGGGACCTTTGCCTTTCGCGGGCAAGTGCTCTATGTGTGAAATATGTTTGACATGTGCGTATGCTGTCAAAGCCACGGGTAAGAAGCTCATACTACACCGTTGAAATTATTTCAGTCAAATTTAGTACACAGTGGTACAAGTACTGTAAGGGTAAGAACACCAGCCACCTACTGGGATGAGTGTGGTAACGTGGAGAGAGAGAGGAGGACTAGGATATGGAGAGACAGGTATGGAGGAAGAGGAAATTTAAATAGATATGGGGCCCCTCCACGCCCGCACCAACGTGGTGACCAAACCAAAAGTTCTATTGTCACCTCCGTCAACATGTTAGTTATCTAGTAAGTGGATCACAGGACGCTGGGCTGTGATGTTGTCCGTGCGTCTGGGTGAGACTATGCATTAACACGGTCCATCAGGTGATAGATAGTGGACGAAACGCGGGTGAGGGTAGCGATTTGAAGAGCAGACGGAAAAAAGTGCCAAGGCTCGTGCCGTGGGAAAAAACCTCTGCGACAGTGGGATGGGTAGTAAGAGCAGTAGTGGCTTACTAGCTGCGATAGTTCTTGCAACGTTGGATTTGTTAGTATGGGTATCATGCATCTTTACCGTGGCAAGCGATGGCGATGTATCCCAGTGCTGCAGCCGCTACATTCCTGGAACAATCAAGATCGTTATGCAGTAGTGGGAGATCGGCCATAGATCATCTCGCTGTGTGGGGGATGTGTGGAGCTTGTCTAAATGCAGTGTACGGTACGGCTTCCCTGCGTGGTGCCAGTTTTTTCGGCAGTGTATTCCAGCTGGATATCCAGTAATGGCGTCTGATTAACAGGGGCTCACCTGTACCGTTGTGTTTGCGTGTGCTAGGCCATAGATGTTAGGTCCTTACAAGTATGTCTTCTGGTCTTTTATGTTTCCATCTATGGTTGTGGTCGTAGTTCCCCAGATTCAGAGAAAGAGGAGACAGGCACAGATCAGAGGAGGAGGAGAAGGATGAGATGGACAGAGACATGCGAGGGAAAAACGGACAGAGAGAGGGGAGAGGAGGAGATGACCAGAGTAAGGAAAGAGAAGAAAATGGAAAGAGATAGGGGGAAAACAAGATAAGCAGAGAGATCGGACGGTGATAGAAGATAGACAAATGAGGAGGAGAAAATGAACAATGGACAGGGAGTGCAGGGCAACAGGAGAGGAAGACATCGAGAGAGAGAGGAGGGGGAGAAGGAGAGAAAGGGAGAGAGAGGAGAAGAGGAGAGGGATACAAAAAGAAAAGGGGAGGTGATGAACAGGGATAAGGGGTGGAGCAGATGGATGAGGGTAAGGGATGGAGGAGGCGGAAAGTCAGAAAAGGCGTTGGAGATAAAGAGAATGGGTAGGAGGAGATGGCTAATGGAAAAGTGGAATAAACACATACCTGGGCAATGCCAGATATTTAGCTACTTACTGATGAAGAAGAACCACTACCTCACACCCGATCAATGGTCAGTATTAAAGTAGCGGTCGAGAGATAACTGAGTGTTACTGCAGTTCTTAGGGAGAGTGGTAATGGTACATGATACATATTGCGTCGCTCCCTGTAAAGTGGTTCAAAATGGCTCTGGGCACTTTTGGACTTAGCATCTAAGGTCATCAGTCCCCTAGAACTTAGAACTACTTAAACCTAACTAACCTAAGGACATCACACACATCCATGCCCGAGGCAGGATTCGAACCTGCGACCGTTGCGGTCGCGCGGTTCCAAACTGTAGCGCCTAGGACCGCTCGGCCACCCCGGCCTGCCCTTGTAGTTTGCGAGGTGTACATGCAGATGTGTGTCAGCGTACGTGCGGTCGCATCTAGTGACTTGCGAGCGCCGTGTCGGAGAGACCGGTCGCCGCTGCTCTCGCCCTACAGAAAGCAGAAAGGAGACGCGTCCTAAAATGGGCCCGCGCGTCGCCGTCTGGGGAAGGGAGCCAAGGCCACGCTGAGAGGCGGCCGTTGCACCTGCACCGGCAGACCTTGTGTCTGCTTTCCGAAGCGTGAACCGGGCCGGGGGAGAAGGAAAAAGCGGCCGGCTGGCTGGCTGGGTGACTCAGCCGACCGGCGGATTACCTGCCGGCCGCGGACCGGTACGGCGCGTCGCCTTTTGTGGCCGACGCCAACCCGTCCGCTCCCGTCTCGTCCTCTTTATGCCGCGACGCACCTGGGCCCAGAACCGAACGCGAGTCCTCCAGGGCAGAGAGACTGCGTGGCGCTCTCCCGCAGCACAGTGGATGGCTGCCGAAGGCTGCGCCGCCGCTTCAAAGGAAATGCGCGACCCGGTGCTCCAAATCCTCTGTGGAACCAACCATTCTCCTAGTCCTCCTAGTGCACGTTGCGCTGAGATCTAGGAAACAAGGACCAAATTTCATATTCGGATGCTAAAGCGGAATGAGAAACTTCCCACTGCAGTCACTATCTAACTCCCTGTAGCGCAAGAAGTAATGCCCGATTCGACGCAGAATTAAACTGTATTGGCGGAGCTCATAGAAAAGTAGGTGAAACGGTTTTACTGGTTGACACTCAGACGACTACGATGAGGGGCCCTACGAGCACGCAGAAGTGCCGTAACACGACGTCGCATGGACTCGACTTATATCCGAAGTAGTGTTGGAGCGAACTGGCAAGATGGATCCTGCAGGGCTGTCGATAAATCCGTAAGAGTCCGAAGGGGTGGAGATCACTTCTGTATAGCACATTGCAAGGCATCCAAGATATGCTCAATAATGTTTGTGTCTGGGGAGTGTTTAAACTCAGAAGAGTGCTCCTGCAGCCTCTCTGTAGCAATTCTGAACGTTTGTAGTGTCGCACTGTCCTGCTGAAATCGCCCAAGTCCGTCAGAATGCACAATGGATCCAGGTGGTCAGAAAAGGATGCTTACGTACGTCTCACCTGTCAGAGTGTAAGTAGGCTGTTTGGGTTTTTATGTTGGTAACGCCACGTAGCGCTCTGTATCAAAATCACTGACTGTGCTGTGTGCAGTCTGTGGCTGGTTGGACTCATTGTTGGAATATTCGTCTGTGTAGTGTTGGGCAGTTGGATGTGAACAGCGCGTAGCGTTGGGCTGTTAGAGGTGAGAGGCCAGCAGTGGTGGATGTGGGGAGAGAGATGCCAGAGTTTTGAGAGATTACTATGTGAGCACGATTTGGACGTCTGTCCGTCAGAAAAAGGAAATTTTCTAATTGGATGCCACAACATTATATATATATTATGACTTTTGAACGCTATTAAGGTAAATACGTTGTTTGTTCTCTATCAAAATATTTCATTTGCTAACTATGCCTATCAGTAGTTAGTGCTTTCAGTAGTTAGAATCTTTTATTTAGCTGGCAGTATTGGCGCTCGCTGTATTGCAGTAGTTCGAGTAACGGAGATTATTGTGAAGTAAGTGATTCTTGAAAGGTATAGGTTGTTGTTAGTCAGGACAATCCTTTTGCAGGGATTATTTAAAGTCAGATTGCGTTGCACTAAAAATATTGTGTGTCAGTGTAGTGATGATCAGAATAAGTAAAGAGAGAAATGTCTGAGTACGTTCAGTTTTACTCAGCTGCCTTTGTATCAAATAACGTAGAAGTTTACCAGCAGAGTCATTCATGAAATTTTTCAGAGGGAGGTTTCAAGAGTCGTATCTGGACGTATCAGATGTCCCATACCACCCCACCTGCACACGCCCCAAACCGTTACAGAGCCTCCATCAACTTGAACAGTCAGCTGCTGACATGCAGGGTCCATGGATTAAGGAGGTTCTCTCCATACCCGTACACGTCCATCCGCTAGATAAAATTAGAAACGAGACATGTCTGACCAGGCAACATATTTCCAGACATCAACAGTCCAATGCCGGGGTTGACGGACCCAGGCGATTTGTAAAGCATTGTGTCGTGCAGCCGTCAAGGGTACAATAGTTGACCTTCGGCTCTGAAAGCCCATATCGATGACGTTTCGTTGGATGGTTCACGCCCTGACTCTTGTTGATGGTCCAGCATTGAAATCTGCAGCAATTTGCGGAACGGTTGGACTTAGGTCACCTTGAACGATTCTCTTCAGTTGTCGTTCGTCCCGTTCTCGCAGGATCTTTTTCCGGCCGCAGCGATGTTGGAGATTTGATGTTTTAGCGGATTCCTGATATTCACGGTCCACTCATGAAATGGTGGTACGGGGAAATCTCCACTTCATCGCAACCTCGGAGATGCAGTGTCCCATCGCTCGTTTGCCGACTATAAGACCATCTTCAGACTCACTTAAGTCTTGATATCGTGCTGTTATAGCACCAGTAACCTATCTAACAACTGCACCAGAAACTTGTTGTCTTACGTAGGTGCTGCCGACAGCAGCGCCGTATTTTTCCTGTTTACATATCTCTGTATTTGAAAACGCATGCCTACTTCAGTTTCTTTGTCGCTTCAATGCGTCTCCCTGTGCACAGACATTGCGCTACCTGGACTGCTGGTAGCAAACTGTAACTCAAAATGATTTCTTCTTCTGGAGTCATGTGATTTTTTAAAACTACCCTCTGCAACGCTCGATGGTTCCTGCCCATCAGAAAATGACGACCGCCTGGCCTTGGTTTAACTGTGCTTCTTTCTTCAATCATCATCTTCATAATCACATCACAAACACTCCACATGGGCAGCTTTGAAAAGGTTGGAATTTCTCTGATCGTTTCGTTGGGTGAAATCTAATGACTAGTCGACGTTGGATGTCACTGAGCTTTCCTATCCGACAGATTCTACTGTTACTTCTTTTGTATTGACAATAAAACACACCTCGCATCCATTTACACTTGCGGGTCCGCCTCCGATGACATCTGGTGCTCACTTGCGCATTACACAGAGATGCAGAAGTACTTTTCATCAGACAGTGTATGTGTTGGAGAAGTTCTGGAGGAAGAAAGAGGAGGAGGAGATGTAGAAGAAGAAAATATAGACGATGGAGGGGCTACAACTTTCTTCCTCTTCTCTCTTTATTCCTAGGCTACATCAACAGGAAGTACACTACTGGCCGTTAAAATTGCTACACCACGAAGATGACGTGCTACAGACTCGAAATTTAACCTACGGGAAGAAGATGCTGTGATATGCAAATGATTAGCTTTTCAGAGCATTCACACAAGGTTAGCGCCGGTGGCGGCACCTACAACGTGCTAACGTGAGGAAAGTTTCCAATAGATTTCTCATACACAAACAGCAGTTGACCTGCTTTGCCTGGTGAAACGTTGTTGTGATGCCTCGTGTAAGAAAAGGAAATGCGTACCATCACGTTTCCGACTTTGATAAAGGTTGTAGCCTATCACGATTGCGGTTTATCGTATCGGGACATTTCTTCTTGGTGTAGCGATTTTAATGGCCAGCAGTGTAGATTTAATTTATGAAATCCCTTCTCACAAGTTATAATGCACGACCGCACGTTGCAGGGCCTGTACGGGCCTTTCTGGATACGGAAAATGTTCGACTGCTGCCCTGGCCAGTACATTCTCCAGATCTCTCACCAATTGAAAGCGTGTGGTCAATGGTGGCCGAGCAACTGGCCCGTCACAATACGCCAGTCACTACTCTTGATAAACTGTGGTGTCGTGTTGAAACTGCATGGGCAGCTGTACCTCTACACGCCGTCCAAGCTCTGTTTGACTCAATGCCCAGGCGTATGAAGGCCGTTATTACGGCCAGAGGTGGTTGTTCTGGGTACTGATTTCTCAGGATCTATGCACCCAAATTGCGTGAAAATGTTATCACATGTCAGTTCTGGTATAATATATTTGTCCAATGTATACCCGTTTATCATCTGCATTTCTTCTTGGTGTAGCGATTTTAATGGCCAGCAGTGCAGATTTAATTTTTGAAATCCCTTCTCACAAGTTATATAGTAGTTAACAGGACCCAAGGAAACTCCTTTTATTAAATTCATTCGTAGTAACAATAAGCTTTAGCCGCTGCTGCTGTGAATCACTGTAAATCACATGGAAAAAGGCATTCATCTGAAGAGGCGAAACGTAGGGTCAAGACAGAGACCTGGCACGCCACAACATGTCAGGTACTCTAATCCAGTAAATTCTGTTGCACAAGTCAGATTCTGTATCACTCGTAAATTATTATTCAAAAACGCAGTCAGATAGCTTAGGTATTCATTGTTACAGGTTCATTATGTTCCTGTAGTTTTTCATACTCAAATACGCAGTCACATAGGTTATCCAAATGTTCGTTAAGTTTTTCATGTAACGATCTATAGATAGCTTAAATGACAGTGAAACTGACACTCATACAACACGCGCCCAGTGTTGGACAGGTTACATTCCATGTACTGATAGCTCAGGTTGCTTATCGAGTCCATTTTCACAGACGAACATAGACATATTGGCTGTAGCTACGTTCCCTGTGGCAGTGTCGCCAGTGAATCGTTTTAAGAAGGAACCCTGGGAAATCTTTTTAAAAATGTGGAAAAGGTCTCTAAGGACTGCACAGACGAATCCGGAGAATGGTACTAAGAGGAAAGAATTAAATGAAATTTTGAAAGTGACCAATATGAGTTAGAAATCATGAGTTAAATATTTAATGGAGATGTTTTTCGGTGAAAAAAAAACAACCGAAAACGGAGATATCAGACATCAGCATAGAAGTAAACGAATAGTGTAATCGTTTCACCTGCAGACATATATGAAGCTGTAAGTCTGCTAAAAATGGGAAGTCTCCAGGGAAAAGTAGAGTTCCTATGCATTACGAAAATATAGAGGACATCCACTAACTGAACAATTAACCAAGTTAGTTAACAGTGTTATAGCTCACAATGAAGTTCATGGTGTTGAGTCAACAACCAGCTACAAATTTATTTTAAGTTCATTTAATCAAAAAGTACCGTTACCGGTTTCGAATCATTACGATTCATCGTCAGGGGGCTTTCATACTTTCATTAGAACATATGCTGTGTTTTTTACTGATTAAACCTCGTAACAAAAATAACAAAAAATAAAATAAAAAAACATTATAACTCTTGTATAGAAGCAGGCTGGTTTTAAATACGGTAGTTCATGCACAGATCCAGTATTTTTTTCTTACACAGGTTGTAGAGACGTCCATTGAATACAACAGACCACCTTACCTTTGTTTTATTGACTTACAGAAGGCTTTTGTTAGGACTCACTTAACAGATTGGGGAGTTCCCTCCAACTTAATGAAAACAGCTGAAGACATTTATTCCAACAACTACATCCAGGTAAAAATTGGTTTTAGGTTAACTAGCTGTATACCAGTTAAGAGCGCTGCTAGAGAGGGTGACTGCTGGACCAGATACTTTTTAATATAGTAGTGGACGTGTCCCAAAATAATGTATACACTCTCTGGAACAGAATATCTCTTTAATTAAAGCAGACAGAAATACAATTATTATGGGTAATAATTTAGAAGACACTGAAAAACGTAACAATGACTTCTTTTGTTTCAGGATTGTCAGTAAATATGGCGTTATCGATGGAACAACGGAAATGGGTGCTAAATTGTTACTGGAAAACAGAGAATGTGAGTGCGGTACGCCGACGTTGGAGAGTTGAATTTGGAACACCACCGCAGACAAGAGTAACTATTACAAGAATCAGATATAAATTTGAAGTCGAAGGAACGGTGCACGATATAAAGAAGGGACATAGCGGATGAAACAGAAGTTCAACATACAATGAGAGTGTTGATGCAGTAATACAGGCATACACTCGGTCCCCAAAGAAATCTGTGAGGCAATGCGCTCGTGAGAATGGGATCTGCAGAAGCAGTGTTCACAGAATTTTGCGGTCTCAGAACTTTAAACCTTACATTCCAAGACTTCTCCATGCTCTTAACGAGGATGATCCTGATAGGCGAAGATAATTTTATGAGTGGTTCATTAACAGATGTAAGGAAGAACAACGTTTCCAAGATCGAATTCTTTGCTCAGAAGACGCGACGTTTAAATTTGATGTAACAATTAACCGCCATAATTGCTTGTACTGGGCCAGGGAGAATCCATACGTAACGGAGCAAAGTCATGTTAATCTACCAGGAATAACAGTCTGGTGCGGTCTGTTTTCCAGAGGGGTAATCGGGCCGTACTTCTTTGACAACAATATCACGGGCGACTTGTACTTGGAAATGTTGTAAATGATAACTCGTGGTCTTAGCGTTGAGTTTGGAAACGAAAATCATTACATCCAACAGGATGGGGCACCACCTCACTTTCACCTGGATGTGAGGGCATTTCTCAGTCGTGCATTCCCTGCCAGATTGATAGGACGAAGAGGGAGTGTGGAGTATCCCGCTCGACCTCCTAATTAACACCTCTAGATTTCTTTCTATGGTGTACTCTGAAGAACACATTTTACGCTGCGAGACCACACACACTGGATGATCTTAGTGGTTATCACCACTAAAAATGGGAGAACCAAATAAATGTACGACCATATCTGTGGAATCAGTTAGGTGCAAACTGGTACCATATGGAAAATTTGTTCAAGAAATATTGACATTTAAATAGCTTGGTACTGAATCGACCAGCAGTGGAAATGTGAAAAAGGAGGTTAGAGAGCGAGTAGCAAAAGCAGACAAAGTGGCAATATGCTTAAATGATACAATTTGGGGAAACAAACATGCAGAAAGAAAAGGCAAGAATGTTGAGTAATTGTGAGACCAGTTATAACATACACAGCTGATCAAGACCTGAAACATCAAACACAAAAGGCCTTTGGAAACCACGGAAGTGAAAATCCTGCGGAGGACTGCGGAGAAGACACTGAGAGATAGAGAAAATTGAACGCATTAGGAAAGGTCGTAAAGTGAACTGGATTAATGAGTGGGTACGTAACAGCGAGCATGAATGGAACGCACAGACACGATGGATGAACGGAAGATTGTGAAAATCGTAAGAAATAAATCACCGGCTGGTAAGAGAAATATATACTGTCTAAGGAAAAGATGAAGGGAGATACACTACTGGCCATTAAAATTGCTACACCATGAAGAAATGCAGATGATAAACGGGTATTCATTGGACAAATATATTATACTAGAACTGACATGTGATTGCATTTTCACGCAATTTGGTGCATAGATCCTGAGAAATCAGTACCCAGAACAACCAACACTGGCCGTAATAATGGCCTTGATACGCCTGGGCATTGAGTCAAACAGAGCTTGGATGGCGTGTACAGGCACAGCTGCACATACAGCTTCAACACGACACCACAGTTCATCAAGAGTAGTGACTGGCGTATTGTGACGAGCCAGTTGCTCGGTCACTATTGACCAGACGTTATCAGTTGGTGAGAGGTCTGGAGAATGTGCTGGCCAGGGCAGCAGTCGAACATTTTCTGTATCCAGAAAGGCCCGTACAGGACCTACAACATGCGGTCGTGCATTATCCTGCTGAAATGTAGGGTTTCGCAGGAATCGAATGAAGGGTAGAGCCACGGGTCGTAACACATCTGAAATGTAACGTCCACTGTTCAAAGTGCCGTCAGTGCGAACAAGAGGTGACCGAGACGTGTAACCAATGGCAGCCCATACCTTCACGCCGGGTGATACACCAGTATGGCGCTGACGAATGCACGCTTCCAATGTGCGTTCACCGCGGTGTCGCCAAACACGAATGCGACCACTCGCGCCGACCTTGCGTGAATGCTCTGAAAAGCTAATGATTTAGATGCTGTAATATGCAAATGCAAATGATTAGCTTTTCAGAACATTCACACAATGTTGGCGCCGGTGACGACACCTACAACGTGCTGACATGAGGAAAGTTTCCAGCCGATTTCTCATACACAAACAGCAGTTGACTGGCGTTGCCTGGTGAAACGTTGTTGTGATGCCTCGTGTAAGGAGAAATGAGTACCATCACGTTTCCGACTTTGATAAAGGTCGGATTGTACCCTATCGCGATTGCGGTTTATCGTATCGCGACATTGCTGGTCGCGTTGGTTGAGATCCAATGACTGTTAGCAGAATATGGAATCGGTGGGTTCAGGAGGGTAATACGGAACTCCGTGCTGGATCCCAACGGCCTCGTATCACTAGCAGTCGAGATGACAGGCATCTTATCCGCATGGCTGTAACGGATCGTGCAGCCACGTCTCGATTCCTGAGTCAACAGATGGTGACGTTTGCAAGACAACAACCATCTGCACGAACAGTTCGACGACGTTTGCACCAGCATGGACTATCAGCTCCGAGACCATGGCTGCGGTTACCCTTGATGCTGCATCACAGACAGGAGCGCCTGCGATAGCGTACTCAACGACGAACCTGGGTGCACGAATGGCAAAACGGCCATTTTTTCGGCTGAATCCAGGTTCTGTTTACAGCATCATGATGGTCGCATCCGTGTTTGGCGACATCGCGGTGAACGCACATTGGAAGCGTGTATTCGTCATCGCCATATTGGCGTATCACCCGGCGTGATGGTATGAGGTGCCGTTGGGTACACGTCTCGGTCACCTCTTGTTCGCGTTGACTACACTTTGAACAGTGGACGTTACATTTCAGATGTGTTACGACCCGTGGCTCTACCCTTCATTCGATCCCTGCGAAACCCTACATTTCAGCAGGATAATGCACGACCGCATGTTGCAGGTCCTGTACGGGCCTTTCTGGATACAGAAAATGTTGGACTGCTGCCCTGGCCAGCACATTCTCCAGATCTCTCACCAATTGAAAACTGTCTCGTCACAATACGCCAGTCACTACTCTTGGTGAACTGTGGTATCGTGTTGAAGCTTCGTGGGTAGCTGTACCTGTACACGCCATCCAAGCTCTGTTTGAGTCAATGCCCAGGCGCATCAAAGCCGTTATTACGGCCAGAGGTGGTTGTCTGGGTACTGATATCTCAGGGTCTATGCACCCAAACTGCGTAAAAATGTAATATGTTTGTCCAATGAATACCCGTTTATCATCTGCATTTCTGTTTCGTGTAGCAATTTTAATGGCTAGTAGTGTAATACAGCTGTTGACAGAACCATTAATACGCGATAAGGGATTTGTACAAAGTTATTATTTTTTATAAATGATGTGATCGATACCTGCCGGTGTCGAAGAACTCCTAATACGCACGAAGCTTGATTGCACCTCACTGTGCGAGTGCACAAGGAATGGATGAAACCGGCCGCATCTGTCGGTGCGGCCACCTGCTGCTTGCCCGTGCCAGGCTGGGAACAGAGACGCGGCGGCCAGTACGGACACAGGTGGGGGCGGGCGTCCTGCTTCCCAGAGACGGATCGGCGCGGAGGCGGCGGGGGCGGCGGCGGTGTCCGGCGGGCCGGAACGGCCGGAGACACGGGCCGTGCGCCGCACGCTCCGCCGCCCACCGCCGCCCAGGATCTCCACCCCAGTGCCGCCCCCACACCCGGCTGCCTCGCCTCCAGTTATGACCGACGACTTCCTTCACATTTCGAGACGTCCGAGCTCGAACAGTGTCGCCTTCTTTTGCCTCCAACAAAAAGTTCCATTTGCTGCCTTTATGATTTTCCTGGTAAACACGAGCCACACAAAAATATCAACGGCGACGCTTGGAGGGGACATCAGCGCAAAATGTTCTTATTTATAGCTGTCTCTGACACAAGTAGAGTTCTGGAACACGTTCTAAAGTGTATTTCTTTTCAGATAGTGAAAGCCGTTCCGCTACAATAGTGCTCTCTTCCATCTTTTACTGTTCTATACTATTCTTTTAATCTCTCCATAGCTATCACACCCTACATTCTCTACAGTTTTTTTCTCATATTTTAGTTTCTGCCTTCCCCTACTAATATTCCCCTCTACTGCGCACTCCTTCCCAAAGTTAACCATATCTTGATCTCATAGTCGTCGCCCAATACTTCTTTCCTCGCTTGTTCTTTTTCGTACTGTTGCGCCTCACAGGTCAAAAATTTTTAACGTTTTCCATGTCTGTCGACAGCGCTAGAGTTGAAGCCAAGGTAGGCTAGCACACAATATGTAGAAAGTAATGCCAACAAAGAAGAACAGCCGATATGGAATGTAGCATGGGCACATCACCGAGTTAACTGCCACACACCACCGGAGATGGAGGACCGAGATGACAATTCGGCAGAGTAACCTCACGGAGAAGGGAGAGCGTTTTGGCACTCTTACCACACTGGCTAAAGTAAGAACTCTTAAGTCGTACACAAGGGTGGATTGAAGGTCACAGGGCCGGCTGCGGTGGCCAGGCGGTTCTAGGCGCTTCAGTGCGGAACCGCACTATTGCTACGGTCGCAGGTTCTAATCCTACCTCGGACATATATGTGTGTGATGTTCTTAGGTTAGTTAGGTTTAGTAGTTCTAAATTCTAGGGGACTGATGACCTCAGATGTTAAATCCCATGGTTCTCACAGCCATTTGAACCACTTTTTGAAGGTCACTGGAACTGCATAAACAACTAAACTGAAAACCTGAAACGAAAAGTTGCGACACCGCAGCATGGTGCAGACGGGTCTAGAAAACTAGACCACATTCCGTCATTCTTACCACATGATAAAGTCATTGGCATAGATCTACAGCTACAATTACGAGCTGTGATCAACAAATACAGTGAATGATTTTATGAGAAACAAGGTTGTAAGTTTATGTCGAATTTGATTTAATGTAATTCAAAGTATTGTCCTTGGCTTGCAATGCATTTATCCTATCGTTGAAACTATGGCAGGAGGCACTTCTGGAAGGCTTCGTTTGGAATGGCGTTCAGCTGTTCTGTCGTGGCCGTCTCAGTGACAAGAATGGTGTCAAAATGCTTTCTTGTAATGTGGTGAGTAAGGCGGAACTGGACAGATAGGGAAAATCCGTGAATCAAGAGCGAGGTGTGCTACGACGTATTGTAATGATCAAGAAGGAAGTCATTGATCCAGTTTTGGTCCCTTTTTTCGTACACCGCTTCGCAGACGTTGCAGTACGCCTTTCTGAATTCGGCATTTACAGCTGTTCCATTTGGAACGAATTCTGATTACTGTATGTGTTCAATACCGAAAAAAAAACCGGTGAGCATGACTTTGAAACTCGATTTTGATTGGTGTGCCTCTTTAGGACTAGACGATTCAATGGTTTTCGGTTGCGAATTCCGAATTTTCGTCTCAGGGTCATACCGAGAGACCCAAGTTTCATGTGTAGTTACCTTTTTGACAAGAAGTCCGGATCTGAATGCGGACGAGTCTTCAACTCCGTGCAAAGTGATACAGAATTTTCCTTCCGTTCATCACTCAGAAGTCTGGGAAAAATTTTTGCACCCACTCGACTCATTTGTAAACTATCCGTTAGAATCGTCTTCACGAATCCGTACGCGACAGTAAGTTATTCCGTAAGATATTGAACGGTTATTCACCTGTCTGAACAAACTATTTTTGTCACTTTTTGCACGATTTCTTCTGTTTTCGAGGTTAATGGGCGTCCCGGTTGTTGCTCGTCTTCTACCCACTCATTTCAGCGTTTAAATCGCTCATACCATTTTTAAACAGTCATTAGAGTAACACCACTTTTAACATTCAACAATTACAACATTTAATGAGTTTCTTTGGCAGTTTTTTGCAACTTGAAATAACACCTAATGCTCACGTGTTGTTAGAAGTACTTGGTGTACGACGGACACGTTAAACAAAACCTCCCTCTAGCTTGTCTGGACTCTGACTGACAAGTCGGAACGTAAGTCTGCAGGCTTTCGTGGCCGTTGTCACTAAAGATAAAATCTTCTGGGTTGTTAGGCCGCGTCATATTTCTTTCTAAAATAATCGACGTTTCGACCCCTCTGCTGGGATCTTCTTCAGGAAGGTCTTCTTCAGGAAGATCCCAGCAGAAGAGTCGAAACGTCGATTATTTTAGAGGGAAATATGACGCGGCCTAACAATCCAGAAGATTTTATCTGAAGTCAGAACTTCTTTCAAGTTGACGCTGCCTTTCTCAGCCGATAATATTGTCGGACAAATGACGTCAAATGGTTGAAGCTTCAACAGTTGCTGAAAAAAAAATTCATTTACCGTGTCTTTTTTTTTTCACACACCTCGTACTCTGACTTGCGAAGCCCAGTGCTCAGTTTGCACAGCCATCCAATTCAAAGGTGGGGAACAGCCAGCCCAAGTTGAAGGACTTGGCTCACGATGGCTGCTGCCACCCCACCTTCACATTCGCTGATGAGAAGTCTTGGGTGTCTCCCACTACCAGGCCCCCTGCAGCCCTAGTTGGTGATACCTAGTGCGTTGGCGAGCTACCATCATCGTACTGAACGCAGTAGCTGCTACTGCCCCATCCTGCCGTTCTGAGCGGACATCGGCATCGCTGGTTTTCTTTTACTGAGAGGCTGTGACATAACTCCTCGTGAGTACAGACACCTTATGAAGAGCTGTCGGGTGCCTTCCCGGGGCACCGTCTACGATGACAGCGAGAGCGCAACGGCAACCTGCCGTGGGGAGGGTACTTTGTGTACCACTCTCACTTCCACCTTTTTCTGTTTCAGTTATGTATGTCTGGCAGGAAGAACAATTACTGGTAAGCTCGGTATGGACTCGAATCTCTCTAGTTTCATTTTCATTGTCACTTCGCGAGATACACGTAGCAGGAATATTGTCTGACTCTTCTAGGAACGAACGCCCTCACAACTGTAACAGTGGACCACACCGTGATGCAGAATGCCTCTCTTGCAGAGTCTGCCACAGCTCAGCGTTTCCGTGATGCTTTTGCGGTTACTGAGTAAGCCTGGACGATACGCGCTGCTCTTCTTCGGATCTTCTCTTTCTGTCTGTTAATGCAAAACAGGTTAAAATTGTTGATGGTGAGGGTCGGTTGCCACTTCCTGCACCAGGCGTAGTTACCCTTCCGTATTTCGCTGCAATTTTGTACCGTTGCGACTTCTCTTATACATCAGCGTCATCCGCGAAAAATCTCATGAAACTTCCGACGTTGTCTACTATTGCATATATGTATATATATATATATATATATATATATATATATATATATATATATATATATATATATATATATATATATATATATATGGTTAAAAGTAATGTCCGATAACAGCCTGCTGGCGCCACAAGTAGAGTTACCTTTACGGCTGAACACTACTCTCCGATGAGGACACGCTGTGTTCTCTTTGCTGTAAAATCTTCAACGCAGTTTCACAGTTGGCCTGATATTCTGTACGCTCGTATTTTGTTCATTATGTGGCAGTGCATCAAACGCAGTCCGGAAATTAAGGAACGCGGTGTCTACTTGGGCGCCTGTATGTACTGTTCGTATGTCACTTGGGGGAACAGACCGAGATAGCTTACGCATGATCGTTGTTGTCTGAGCACATGTTGATTCCTAAAGAGATTTTTAGGTCTCCAGAAATGTCGGAATACGCGATAGTGAAACATGTTCCAAAATTCTGAAACAGACCCACGTGAAAGACATGGACTTGTAGTTCTGTGCGTCTCTTCGACGATCCGTCTTTCAAACGCGAATGAACCGTTCTTTGCCAATCATTAGGAAAGCTTCGCTCTTGCAGAGACTTTCCAGGGGCTTTTGATACACTGTTGTCAGAAGAGGGGCAAGTTATTTTCCATAATCCATGTCAGTAGTTTCCAAACCTTTAGAGACAATTACCCCTCAGCACAATCAGGATGAGCATCCCGACGCCTCTTCTCATTAACATTGCCAAATCCGATTTAACCACGCTGACCCTGCCAAAACTGTGGGATAAAGGCGTAAGCAAAAGAAGAAAGATTTTGGCACGGACAACAAGCTGCAGATCAGCATAGAGAATTGGTAACGAGCACAGGCCGCTGCCTTCTGTGACGGGGTCATCGGAAAGTCCGTACAATCCTATGGCAAATGTCTCAGTCAGGGCGGCGACTGTGTAGACAAGTAGTTGGAAGGTGTAGCTAACTCTTGGAAACAACACATTTTTTATTTTCGCTGTGATTTCCATTTCGTGACCAATCAGACCTTACTTTCCGAACAGCCCTCGTAAAATTGACAAAACAGGAACTACTCCAAGCCATGGCTTTAGACAGCAGCCGCTGCTATCTACAGCCACGGCTTGGGGTAAGTCTTGTTTTGTCAATTTTATATACGACAAGAGCCGTTCGGCTTCATCTAACCTAATGTACTGTACTGTTTCTCCTAGGTAGACATGAATGAGAAATGTATATAAATTACATGTTTTTACGATAGCTATTGTATGAGTAACTTACGAGTTTTACCAAGGAACAATATATTATGCTACAATGTATACCTATTCCATGGAATTGAGATTCTGTGTTTCAACTCTGACCTCTTTTGTCATTACTGTTCTTCCTCTTGGCCTATGATCTGGAAGTGAACCGTAAGTAGCCTTTAACGGAGATTCATCTTGCTGTATCAGCAAATGTAAGTTATTAACAAAACTGAAAATAGAGTTGTTTGTGACTTAAAATTGTATTCTTGTTGAAATCATTTGTAATCCTAAACCTTCCTTGTCTACAGTAGACATGGGCCTTAACAGAAATACTTCGTTTTTAGGCGCCATCTTAAAAAATAATTAAGAACTTTCTTTTAGCTCATCGTAGAGACTTGCCGTCGGTTAGAAAACTAAACCTTTCTTTCAGATTCTACGAGCCTGGCGGTAACTGCAAATAATTTTATAATATTCACTTTCAGATTTTCTCAAAGTTGCGAGATAACATCCCAGGCAGGAAGGCCTGGTCACAGGATTCTAGTTCTGGTATAAGATTTTATTTGCTAAAGCTACGCTTGTTATCTTATATTGGGAATCAAGACGAAACCACGATTTTGAGTTACGGAATTTATTGTTGTATAGTTAACGGACTGGTGAAATATTCTCTGGTGCTATAAGCACATGACTTCTAACTTGACGTCGACTAGGCATATATTGAGGAATATCTGTGATGTTTTAATAGTTAAACAAATGATTATTTACAATTCCGTAACCCCTGAGTACTGAACTAGTTTACTGAGTACTTATACGAGTCGGGCTAAATTAAACAACATATTACACGGTTGTACTAAAGAGACTGCCTGCACTACGCTTGTTCGTCCTCTTTTAGAATACTGCTGCGCGGTGTGGGATCCTTACCAGATAGGACTGATGGAGTACATCGAAAAAGTTCAAAGACGGGCAGCACGTTTTATATTATCGCGAAATATGGGAGAGAGTGTCACAGAAATGATACAGGATTTGGGCTAGAGATCATTATAAGAAAGGCTTTTTCGTTGCGACGGAATCTTCTCACGAAATTCCAATCACCAACTTTCTCCTCCGAATGCGAAAATATTTTGTTGACACCTGCCTACACAGGGAGGAACGATCACCATGATAAAATAAGAGAAATCAGAGCTTGTACGGAAAGATATAGGTGTTCATTCTTTCCGCGGGCTATACGAGATTGGAATAAAAGAGAATTGTGAAGGTGGTTCGATGAACCCTCTGCCAGGCACTTAAATGTGATTGCAGAGTATCCATGTAGATGTAGATGTTAGTTATTTCTCTTTATTCTGAGCCATTGCATTAATGTGTGTCTCTTTTTTATATAAGTCACGGCTCATATTCATTCTATTACATTACACCGGTAGTAAAGAGAAAGGGCCACAACTATTTTTACTTTATTACATTACAGTACCATCATGTGATGTACCAAGGCCTTCTACTTCTGAAGAAGATATTTTTAGAAATATCGAAACCTGGGTCAAGGGCTAATAATCCTTTGTTTTGCAAGTGAGTAGGTTAGAAGCATAACTCACATGACCCAAAAACATAAATTTTCACAAATGACTAAATACGTGTTTTACATGCATCGTGCGCATGTCCAATATATTGACATCAGTATGTGCAAGAACAATGACTAAAAATCATTATGTATATTTCACATTATGTTTGCTTATTGAGAAGTTACAATTATTTAAGGTTATATTATGGATCATGTGAGTTTTGTTAATGAGCTACGGAACATGTAAGTTTTGACAATTCCCGTTTTGGATCTTGTGAGTTTTGGTACCGAGCTGTTTGGACGATGTTGGTTTCGCGGGAACTATCGTGTTGCGACTTGATATGCAACACTTTTCGGTTCCGACTGCAAGCCACTTTCTCTTCTAAAGTGTATATATAATATTACATTCCGATGTTAATCGTGATAAATACCAATTAATCATCTTTTATGGACTTTGCATGTATTAGTTTACAAAAGATATTCTCTAGTTCGGAATAACGTTTACAATTTCATAAAAGAGATGTCTACCGTGCACATTTCTTCAGTTTAATGATCAAAGAAATTTACAAATTTTCCATTCATCAGAACTAATTATTGATCACAAAGAGAAGTAGAATATTATAATCAGTAAAATAATTCAAACTTGTTAAGCATTCTTTGAGAAGAAAGAAATTATCAGATACCAAAAGAAAAGAAGCTACTAAAATAAAACTGAAGATTTGAAGGAGATTTACTTTCAAAACTGAAAATAATTTTACTCTTCTGTGTTTATATCACTGAACAGAACAGAAAACACAATCCACTGGCATCAATATTTACTGCTACACAAGAAAACGGCGCCAAGTGAGCTAATCGCTGATTGGTCAAGGTGAGGTACGGGACAAAACTCACAAGATCCCGCCGATCATGAGACTTTTGAAACTAACCATAAAATTTAACACCGGTTTTCTCAAGGACCTTGTGCCAAATGTGAATGACTGTTACGTGAATTATGTTCTATGTATAAAGCTATATGAGAATATGTCGGCATATCAGATTTCATTATTTTGGAGCATGTGGGTTATGACTCTAACCGACACAAGTGATTGGCTGTTTTTTCTTTTTTTTTTCAGCGTCTTCAAAAACAAGATGGGAACACACGAGTATGTGAACAGTGAACACTCTTAGGAAACAATATTAATAGTAACTGCATTTCACAAACTATTTTCGTGACTGGAACATAATTGAGCACTTCTGTTTTTACACCTAGGAAAGTTTAATTTTCCCCTCAGGGGCAATTTTCCCCCAGGTTGCGAACAATTGTTGTATGTAGAATCCTTACCGACAAGTAGCACCGTTCCTCTTCTCTCCAAGTGAGTAATTTTTTCCTTGCTCCGGTCCTGCTCTTTCCTTCTCTCATTGTCGGCTGTGTGGCTAATCCCTGGCTGGCCGGGGTGGCCGAGCGGTTCTAGGCGCTGCAGTCTGAAACCGCGCGACCGCTACGGTCGCAGGTTCGAATCCAGCCTCGGGCGTGGATGTGTGTGATGTCCTTAGTTTAGTTAAGTTTAAGTAGTTCTTAGTTCTAGGGGACTGATGACCTCAGAAGTTAAGTCCCATAGTGCTCAGAGCCGTTTGAACCATTTTTTTCAGCTAATGCCTGAGACGTCGGCCGGCAACTCATGTGAGGTGGAAGCGGGAGCTGCGCAAAGAGCGCCGGCCAGTTGGCGCAGGTAAATCAGCGCGAGGGCGGGGCAGAGCAGTGCTGCGGGGGTGGCGCTGGACGCAGCCAGTGGGGCAGGCGGGCAGCCAGCGCCCCCGCCGGAATCACAATTAACCCGCCGGCCGGGCATTGTGCTCGCGCCCTCCGCACTTCCCGCGCTCACAAAGGCGCCCCTAATGCGTCCGCTGCCCGAGACGAATTAATTGGCTCCTAAAGCGCTACCGCGGACGTCGTACATCTGGCGCCCGCGCGACACCGACCTCGACCACCGGTGGCACTGAAAAATGAAGAATGCCCCCCGTTCCCCTGTTCGGTGGGATTCTCACGTGACTCTCGCTGCTAATAATCTCTACTCTAGCAGAGTGTTGGCCACTGAAACATCCCAGACAGGGCACGGTATTGATTTTCTTTAGAAAATCAAAAATTACAATTCACCACACTTATTTAAGAGGGGGGGGGGGGGGGGTAGGACGTCAAACGGGCCGACTTGGAGCAGGAGAGGCATCACAGGACATTTTAATTTCCAGTGTCTATAATTTTACAAATAAATTCATAAAACTTTGTCAGCAACACCAGGAAGGATTCAGGATTCACACTCATTGCAGTGAAAGTTCGAAAACATAATAAAATAACTTTTTTTACGTGCGAAATTTCATCATTTTTTGACTTACTAATGGCTGCATTTGTTGCTATAGGTACACTTTTCTTCATAAGTTAGAGAGAGTCTTCGATGAATTTTGCACAGCATACATACCATAGTCACAGGTGTATGAAACTCTAGAATTTATTTAATCTATGAAAAAGTGAATGAGGTGTTATATTTTAAACTTAATGTTTAGAGAAAACATATATTTTATAGTTAATTACCTCAAATTTTACCACAGTTTATTAATAGATTTGGAAAATTCTAGAGTTTCATCCACCTTTAAGTATGGTTTGTATACTGTGCAAAATTTATCGAAGAATCTCTCGTACTTATGAAGGAAAGTGTACCTATAGCAACAAATACTGCCATTAGTAAGTGAAAAAATGATGAAATTTCACATGTAAAAAAATCATTTCGTTATGTTTTCGAACTTCAACTCCTATGAGTGTGAATTCTGAATCCTTCCTGGTCATGCTGACGAAGTTCTATGAATGTATTTGTAAAAGTATAGACAGTGGAAATTAAAATGTCGTGTGGCGCCTCTCCTGCTCTAAAGTCGGACCGTTTGACGTCCTACCCCCCCCCCCCCCCCCTTAAAGGAAATAGGAAGCCCGGGATCACTGGTAATGGACAAGCTCGTGATCGTCTCACAATTTTAATTTAACTCAAAACAGCCTTTATTGTAAATTTTAATTCGGATATTTGTCCTCTTACTGATGCAATATACAAATCTTCACTTTTATTGAACTATGTATATATAAGCTCCCTTCGTCTTGGAGATTATATGGATAATTAATGATTATTATGTTACAATCCTCTTGTTGTAGTGTAAGTAGGCTGTTTAGGTTTTTATGTTGGTAACGCCAAATAGCGCTCTGTATGAAAATCACTGACTGTGCTGTGGGCAGTCTGTGGCTGGTTGGCATTGTTGAAATATTCTCTATTGTAGTGTTGGGCAGTTGGATGTGAACAGCGGGTAGCGTTGCGCAGTTGGAGGTGAGCCGCCAGCAGTGGTGGATGTGGGTAGAGAGATGGCAGAATTTTAAGAGCGGACGATCTGGACGTGTGTCCGCCAGAAAGAGTAAATTTGTAATACTGGATATCATGAAATGATATATATATTATGACTTTTGAGCACTATTAAGGTAAATACACTGTTTGTTATCTATCAAAATCTTTCATTTGCTAACTATGCCTATCAGTAGATAGTGACCTCAGTAGTTTGAATCTTTTATTTAGCTGACAGAATTGGCGCTCGCTGTATTGCAGTAGTTGAGTAACGAAGATTTTTGTGAGGTAAGTGATTCATGAAAGGTATAGGTTATTGTTAGTCAGGGCCTTTCTTTTATGAGATTATTGGAAGTCAGATTGCGTTGCTCTAAAAATATTGTGTGTCAGTTTAGTGTTGATCAGAATAAGTAAAGAGAGTAATGTCTGAGTACGTTCAGTTTTGCTCCAGCTGTTTGAAAAGCAAATAACGTAAGAGGTTTTCCAGCACAGTTATTCATAAATTTTCCTAAGGGGACGTTTGAGTAATTGACCGTGTATATCGAGACTTTGTTCATTGTTAAATGCAATGGTGTGGTACTAACTGATGGAGACGCATTAAGAACTGGTAAAATTTAATTTCTTTCCTTTGATCACACTGCACAAACATAAATACACTATTATTCAAACTGTGTGCCACTACTATTAAACATAGAGATAAATCCTTCGCTACGCAACCGCCTTTGGCTCACGCAGCCTACACCTTCCACAGCCTCTCAATAACTGCCTCTGCTCGCGACTCTCTGCGCGACTGGGCATATTTTGCGTCCGCAACCAAAATCATAGATAGTAGGCACGGTGAATAATCAGTCATAAACATTCGTTCTTGTTTAACCATATCTCAGAAGACTAGTAACACTATACACTTCCTAACCAAAGTTACACAGCCACATAATACCACAACTTCATAAAAAAAAGAAAAAACAAAGATATTAAAGCTTAATAAAACTGAACTGCCCACATAAACGTCCACAGTGAAACACGCTCATACTAAAAATGCAAAGTGGGCCAACCAATGTCGCAAAACTGGCACACAGGAAAAGTAACAAGTGGCACATTCATTAAAGATACACAAATGATTAACACAAGTGTAAAATAAGAATGGCTAGTAATAACTCAACCAGTAAAATAACTAACGGAAATGCTAATATTAACAAAGTGGTCTCACTTAACTTTAGAGAACAGCGTTAAGGCCCACAGCAGTATTTGGAAGCAATGACGCTACGGCCGGCAGGCAATACGAGCGTTCAGTCCCCAAGGCTTGTACACAGGCTCACTAGCAGGCGGTATATATTTATATATAGTCCTACCGGCCTCACAATGAGCGGTCCTGACAGGAATCCATAACCGCACCGATGCCAGGAAACGATCAGGCTTAACAAATGGCCTGCAGCACAAATACATTGCAATGAAATCAAGGTCAAACCACAGTCACACTGGAATATATAATAAGCATGCCCCCAAATTCTTATGGAGCAATACTCTAACATTACCCGTCTCCCAGTAAATTAGCAGAAAACTTAGAGATCACTTAGAGTTGCCTTAAGGCACTTTCAACATTAAATAAACATACCAAATCCCGCCGTGACAAATGATTAAACCATTAACTCTACGGCTGCAGAGCGCGTACACAAAGGCAACCAGTCCCCAAGCGGTCAATATGTCCTAAAACAAGTTAAAACTTGAATGAAAACCACTTAAAACACACACTCCACAGATGATGAGAAACGAAATGAAGATCATCAGCCACCTTAAAATAGCCACTGTGGAACCAAGTCAAGAACCATCTCCGGCAGCTACCCATGCCACAATAAGTTTCAACCATCTTCTTAGTTAAACACAGAATAACTTGCAGCTTGCAAATTACGAGCTGGGAAGCTGTTGAGCGTCAAACGACGAACCCACCACAATTTTGGAAGGTGCCCAGTGATGGGCAGCGTACATCCGGCGAGACAAAAGACAAGGACGGCGAGCTCGGCGAGGCCCGTGCACCACGTTTAGGAACGGCGGCTTGTTTACAACACAAGTTGGCTCGTTGAACACCGACCAGAGTCTCTCCCGTCACACGTTCACCAGCAAAACCGCCGGAGGGGAGCAGTCAAAGATAGCAAGACAGCCGAATATCGATATCAGCGATGCAAGTAGAACACACTAGCGCCAGCCGCCAAGGCTTAGTCTCCCTTACCCTTGTTTACAAAGAACAACTGCCAACAGCGGAGCCGGCCGAAGTGGCCGTGCGGTTAAAGGCGCTGCAGTCTGGAACCGCAAGACCGCTACGGTCGCAGGTTCGAATCCTGCCTCGGGCATGGATGTTTGTGATGTCCTTAGGTTAGTCAGGCTTAACTAGTTCTAAGTTCTAGGGGACTAATGACCTCAGCAGTTGAGTCCCATAGTGCTCAGAGCCATTTGAACCATTTGAACCAACAGCGGATGGGAAGGGATGAAGAGGTTGGCACAGAAAGGGAAATCGTCGCGAGCCCCATAGAGGAGTCAGAGGACTGATGAGAAGAAAAAAGTATAGATACTACCGTCCAGCAAAACAGAAAAATTAGGCTCTGAAACTGAAATGCTTCACTAAAATAAAATAGTTGCAGCTTTGCTCAAGAAAGAGAAATGATTAATTGGGAATGACTGTTGCAGGTAAATTATTTTACGTATAGTGGCTGTAGTCATTTTTTTGCTGTTTTCCATCGTTCCTCAGTTGCTTCAAACTTCGTGCAGGTATGTAAGCAACTGAAGGCTGTTGGTTTATTGCCATGCGTTTCGCTTTTGTTATTTGTGAAGCTTCTTCAGCGACGATTTTCAGCAGTGTTAGCCCACGTGTGTCGTCCTGGAGATGTGTTCATTAGTCTCCATGCTCCAGATGGCCGATTTCCGGCGTTCTTTCACCCACAATTGATTCAACACATCGCACACATAACTTGAGCTTTACATGTAAAGAAAGAACGCTGGAAATCTGCCAACTGGAGCATGGAAACTAATGAACACATCGTCACTGAAGAAGCTTCACAAATAAAAGAAGCGAAACGTGTATGCCAATAACAAATTGTCTTCAATTAGTTGCACAGACACAACATACCTGCACGAATAGTGGCTATATTTCATATTTAAACAGATTTAGACCCGACTTGCGGAGCAATAGTCATAAATGCAGTAAACTCATCAAAATATGTTTGTAAAATATATAATAGAAGGGAGAAAACAAAAAGAAGCATGACATCAGTTCGAAATTTTTTCTGTTTTGTGGAAGTAACATATGTACGGTGAGATAAAATGCACCACTCGGTTCTTTGATTTCAAATCTTCAAATTAAAACACAATTCGGAAATCTTCTGCGTTATTTACTTTCGATGATGAGCAGGAGGTGAAGAAGGAGGAGGAAGAGTGAGAGGAGGGGAGGAGAAGGAGGAGGAGGAGGAGGAGGAGTGGAATTAGGAGAAGGAGAGCAAAACAGTGAAGGAGGAGAATGAGTAGCAAGAGGAAGAGTAGGAGGAGGAAATTGAGGTGCTGGAGTGAGGATAGGTGTGGAACAAGTGACAGAGTAATTTAGAGTATCAGTTGTTGTGAAGGTTTGATCACTTGAGAGTGAGTTCTTGCTTACGAAGACAAGATGGAAGAAACAAATCGGCATGGCGAAAAGGAAGAAGCCATCCCCCCATTGTCCTCAAATGACTTGGAGGAACCCTAGAAAACATAAAACACTGGACGTAAGAGGATGTTTGCCCAATTTTTTGCTGAGGAGAAATACAGTAACTTGCTACACTGCTACCTCGTTTAATATGTTTTCTACATTTAAAAAAAAAAACTGGCAATACTTGGCAGCCGTTTTGTTTCTATTCCTCATTGTTATTACTTACTTTCAAACATTTTTACTGTCGTGAATATAAATCACTTATGACATGTTTCCTTACTGACAAGAATTAGCTTTCAGTCTTTCCAGGCTCATATTCAGGCGACACAGAGAGATATTTTCGGAAGGAAACTATATGGTTTTACGAGACCTATTATAGTCTCACACGTGTATCAGTATTTCAAAATTTATGCCAAGGCCCAGTGTGCAGAAGATCCTGGTTAGATTACCGGCCTTTGTACACATTTTCATTCATCGCTTCAGTCTGCATATACACACGTTTTCAGAAGTTCTTGGCATGTTGCCGGGTACAAGAGGTTCCTCGCATGTACAGTCAAATACCTCCAGGTTTCTGATGACACTCGCTATAACTGAAGAATATGCCAATAGGGAGGGAATATGGAAATAGCCACGTGTACGTTAACACCAGTGCCGCCCATACTGTCACACAGTGCCCTCTCCAGTACACAAAATCATGCCAATAACATAAACATGTTAGCGACTGCGTGCCATATCATGAGTCTGCGAATGTTGGAAAACTAGTTGGCCGAAAGGTGTGGCCGTGCGGTTCTAGGCGCTTCAGTTTGGAACCGCGTGACCGCTACGGTCGCAGGTTCGAATCCTGCCTCGGGCATGGATGTGTGTGATGTCCTAAGGTTATTTAGGTTTAAGTAGTTCTAAATTCTAGGGGACTGATGACCACCGATGTTAAGTCCCATAGTGCTCTGAGCCATTTGAACCATTTTTTTAAACTAGTTGACGGAAAAAAATGAACATTTCGTAAGTGGCTCATCACAGTTTTCTGCATTCATATTCAGTTAGTACACTACTGGCCATTAAAATTGCTGCACCACGAAGATGACGTATTACAGATGCGAAATTTAACCGACAGTAAGGAGATGCTGTGATTTGCAAATGATTAATTTTTCAGAGCATTCACATAAGGTTGGCGCCGGTGGCGACACCTACAACGTGCTGACATGAGGAAAGTTTCCAACCGATTTCTCATACACAAACAGCAGTTGACCAGCGTTGCCTGGTGAAACGTTGTCGTGATGCCTCGTATAAGGAGGAGAAATGCGTACCATTACGTTTCCGACTTTGATAAAAGTCGTATTGTAACCTATCGCGATTGCGGTTTAGCGTATCGCGACATTGCTGTTCGCGCTGGTCGAAATCCAATGACTGTTAACAGAATATGGAATCGGTGGGTTCAGGAGGGTATTACGGAACGCCGTGCTGGATCCCAACGGCCTCGTATCACTAGCAGTCGAGATGACAGGCATCTTATCCGCGTGGCTGTAACGGATCGCGCAGCCACGTCTCGATCCCTGAGTCAACAAATTGGGACGTTTGCAAGACAACAACCATCTGCACGAAGAGTCTGACGGCGTTTGCAGCAGCGTGAACTATCAGCTCGGAGACCATGGCTGCGATTACCTTTGACGCTGCATCACAGACAGGAGCGCCTGCGATGATGTACTCAACAACGAACCTGGGTGTACAAATGGCAAAACGTCATTTTTTCGGATGAATCCAGGTTCTGTTTACAGCATCATGATGGTCGCATCCGTGTTTGGTGATATCGCGGTGAACGCACATTGGAAGCGTGTATTCGTCATCGCCTTACTGGCGTATCACCCGGCGTGATGATATGGGATGCCATTGGTTACACGGCTCGGTCACCTCTTGTTCGCACTGACGTCACTTTGAACAGTGGACGTTACATTTCAGATGTGTTAGGACCCGTGGATCTACCCTTCATTCGATCCCTGCAAAACCCTACATTTCGGCAGGATAATGCACGACCGCATGTTGCAGGTCCTGTACGGGCCTTTCGACTGCTGCCCTGGCCAGTACATTCTCCAGACATCTCGCCAACTGAAAACGTCCGGTCAATGGTGGCTGATCAACTGACTCGTCATAATACGCCAGTCACTACTCTTGATGAACTGTGGTATTGTGTTGAAGCTGCATGGGCAGCTGTTGCTGTACACGCCATCCAAGCTCTGTTTGACTCAATGCCAAGGCGTTATTACGGCCAGAGGTGGTTGTCCTGGATACTGTTGTCTCAGGATCTATGCACCCAAATTGCGTTAAAATGTAATCACATGTCAGTTCTAGTATAATATATTTGTGAAATGAATACCCGTTTATCATTTGCGTTTCTTTTTGGTGCAGCAATTTTAAAGGCCAGTAGTTTATACTGTGTTCCACAATAACCAAAAACGAGATAATTAGATTTTCATTCCCTCTGGGAAGAGATACTCTCACACTTGTATCTAGCACACATACGTATGCGGGAGGTAGGATGAAGGAAGTAAGAGCGCCGCGGTAGGCAGCTCACGTCGGGGAGAGCGAGCCGCGTGCTGCCCCCTTCCACAGGCCAGAAGGCCTTCCGGGGTGCCTCTATTGTCATTGGGTGGCGGCGTCGGCAGCCGGCGGATGGTGGCGCACGTGGGACGGCGCTAACACGGGTCTTCCGAGGCGATAAGCCGCGCCGTAACTGCTGCTCGGCGGCCGCGCGCTGCTCCTGCGGGCCCGGGGCCGGGGACCTGCTGGGCTGCGAGCCGCCCTTATCGTCCTGGCGAGCCGAAACTGAAGCGTCTGCCCGCATGAATGCAGGCACCACTTTCCCGCTCACTGCTCGTTTCCCTTCTCTACACCACACTGCCCTTCCCCGCCCAGTGTCCCTACCTGTACAAGTAATGGCCACCACTGCCGGCTCAGCAGACAACGCAGCCAGCGGTACTCCACAGCGAATCCAGCAGCACGCGCTACATACGAGGACCTCCTCTGCAACGCCACTGCTACACGTACCACACCACACACCAGTAGAGATATAGCACAATACTGTCCTTTTTTCTTATTGTTTTCAGTCCGAAACTGCACTGAAGAGCCAAAGAAACTGGTTGTTGTTGTTGTGGTCTTCAGTCCTGAGACTGGTTTGATGCAGCTCTCCATGCCACTCTATCCTGTGCAAGCTTCTTCATCTCGCAGTACCTACTGCAGCCTACATCCTTCTGAATCTGCTTAGTTTATTCATCTCTTGGTCTCCCTCTAGGATTTTTACCCTCCACGTTGCCCTCCAGTACTAAATTGGTGATCCCTTGATGCTTCAGAACATGTCCTACCAACCGGTCCCTTCCTCTTGTCAAGTTGTGCCACAAACTCCTCTTCTCCCCAATTCTATTCATTACCTCCTCATTAGTTATGTGATCTACCCATCTAATTTTCAGCATCCTTCGGTAGGACCACATTTCGAAAGCTTCTATTCTCTTCTTGTCCAAACTATTTATCATCCATGTTTCACTTCCATACATGGCTACACTCCATACAAATACTTTCAGAAATGACTTCCTGACACTTAAGTCAAAACTCGATGTTAACAAACTTCTCTTCTTCAGAAACGCTTTCCTTGCCATTGCCAGTCTACATTTTATATCCTCTCTACTTCGACCATCATCAGCTATTTTGCTCCCCAAATAGCAAAAGTCATTTACTACTTTAAGTGTCTCATTTCCTAATCTAATTCTCTCAGCATCACCCGATTTAATACGGCTACATTCCATTATCTTCGTTTTGTTTTTGTTGATGTTCGTATTATACCCTCCTTTCAAGACACTGTCCATTCCTTTCAACTGCTCTTCCAAGTCCTTTGCTGACAGAATTACAATGTCATCGGCGAGCCTCAAAGTTTTTAGTTCTTCCCCATTTTTAATTCCTACTCCGAATTTTTCTTTAGTTTCCTTTACTGCTTGCTGAATATACAGATTGAATAACATCGGTGAGAGGCTGCAACCCTGTCTCACTCCCTTCCCAACCGCTGCTTCCCTTTCATGTTCCTCGACTCTTACAACTGCCATCTGCTTTCTGTACAAATTATAAATAGTCTTTCGCTCCCTGTATTTTACCCCTGCCACCTTTAGTATTTGAAAGAGAATATTAGAGTCAACATCGTCAAAATCGTTCTCTAAGTCTAGAAATGCTAGAAACGTAGGTTTGCCTTTCCTTAATCTTTCTTCTAAGATAAGTCTTAAGGTCAGTATTGCCTCACGTGTTCCAATATTTCTACGGAATCCAAACTGATCTTCCCCAAGGTCGGTTTCTACTAGTTTCTCCATTCGTCTGTAAAGAATTCACGTTAGTATTTTGCAGCTGTGGTTTATTAAACTGATTGTTCGGTAATTTTTACATCTGTCAACACCTGCTTCCTTTGGGATTGGAATTCTTATATTATTCTTGAGGTCTGAGGGTATTTCGCCTGTTTCATACATCTTGCTCACCGGATGGTAGAGTTTTGTCAGGACTGGCTCTCCCAAGGCCGTCAGTAGTTCTAATGAAATGTTGTCTACTCCCGGGGCCTTGTTTCGACTCAGGTCTATCAGTGCTCTGTCAAACTCTTCACGCAGTATTGTATCTCCCATTTCGTCTTCATCTACATTCTCTTCCATTTCCAGAATATTGTCCTCAAGTACGTCGCCCTTGTATAGACCCTCTATATACTCCTTCCACCATTCTGCTTTCCCTTCTTTGCTTAGAACTGGGTTTCGATCTGAGCTCTAGATATTTATACAACTGGTACACCTGCCTAATATCGTGTAGGGCCCTCGCATAAGTGCCGCAACACGATTTCGCATGGAAATCGAGTAATTTTTGAAGTAGTGTGGGAGGGAATTGACATGAATCCTGCAGGGCTCTCCATATATCCGTAAGAGGGGGTAGAGATCTCTTCTGCACAGCACGTTGCAAGCGGATATGCTCAATAACGTTATGTCTGGGGACTTTGGTGGCCAGCGGAAGTGTTTCAACTCAGAAGTGTGTTCCTGGAGCCACTCTGTAGCAATTCTGGACGTGTGGGGTTTCGCACTGTCGTGCTGACGTGTGGGGCGTCGCACTGTTGTAATTGCCCAAGTCTGTCAAAATGCACAGTGGATGCAGGTGATCAGGCAGGAAGCTTACGTACGTGTCACGTGTTAGAGTCGTATCGAGACGTATCAGCGGTTCCACATCACTCCAACTGAACACGCCCAACATCACTACACAGCGCCCAACGGCTTGAACACTCCCCTACCAGGTTGAAAAGCCACCTGCAGACATTCAGGGTCCATAGATTCATGAGGTTGTCGCCATACCGGTGTAAGGTTCCAGGACATGGGCACCTACACGTTAGCTTACCAACATTAGTATTAATAATAAAGGGACTGGCAAGGGCATCAGATCATGACTCTATTGAATCATTATAAATATGAGGCACTCTCGAGCAGTATTCCCTGCGTGTCTGCATGATTGAGCCACCAACATAAAGCGTTGGTGAAAAGTATCGGAAGCTGAGGATTGTGGAATATAAAGTCTGCAGATGGCCGTAGCTCGCCGGGCCGCCGTGGGCGGCAGGTAGTGGTCACCGGAAACACAGGACAATACGGCGCTTTTGGGGATAGTCTGGCGTCCGGAGAAACCTGTGCTGGGCAACACGTGGCGAGGATGGGATTTTCGTTTGCCTAGGGGCGTTATGATCTACTCGATCATTGGGTAGATCTCAGAAATGCCGTTGGAGGATTTCGGCGATGATAGAGCGTTCGACATTGGCCGAAACTGAGTATTCTTCCACCGCGTTTTCGTACGCGTGTGAGACGGGAGAATTGTGGAGACGAGGACTTCGCCTTCAGCCATCGAGCGGTACGGATTTGGAGACGGCGTCTTGGCCATCGTCTTCGAAGAAAGATATATGGTCTGTATCGCAGCACTGCACCTAGGCGTGTTCCGTGCACAGTTCTGTGGTTAGAGTTCTCTGTGTGCTCAGGAGCGAGATTTTCACCAACGCCTAACCACTTCCAACAACTTACCTAATATTCTTGATCTGGTAGTTATCCTTGCGAGGTGCCGAATATTTACCAACGTAGCTGCCGGTAATAGGGGCACGTAACTGCAAATTGATTATGTGCCATTCTCAGGAGTGTATGAGTGGACAAAGGAATTCACATTTTTTGTAAATTTGGCTGTTGTGGGGGATATCACATTAAAATGCCAGTATTACAATCGAATTATTGCGCTTCATTGTAGCTAGCATTTACCTTGCCCCAGTAAGCTTTACATGTACTCTGGTCACTGCACACCTTTCCCAGACGGGAAGGAAAGAAGGTTTGCGGTCTTCTATGTCAGCGACGGACAAATAAGCTTACACCGGTACACGTCCATCCGCTCGATACAATCTGGAACGAGACTCGTCCGACCAGGCAACATGTTTCCAGTCATCAACAGTCCAATGTCGGTGTTGACGTGCCCAAGCGAGGTGTAAAGCTTTGTGTCGTGCAGTCATCAAGCGTACACGAGTGAGCCTTCGGCTCCGAAAACCCATATCCAGGATGTTTCGTTGAATGGTTCGCACGCTGACACTTGCTGATGGCCCAGCATTGAAATCTGCAGCAATCTGTGGAAGGGTTGCACTTCTGTCACGTTGAACGATTCCCTTCAGTCGTCGTTGGTCCCGTTCTTGCATGATCTTTATCCGGCCGCAGCGATGTCGCAGAGTTGATGTTTACCGGATTCCTTATATTCAAGGTATACTCGTGAATTGGTCGTACGCGGAATACCCACTTCATCGCTACCTCGGAGACGCTGGGTCCCATCGCTCGTGCGCCGACTATACCACCACTATCAGGCTCACTTAAATCTTGATAACCTACCACTGCAGCAGCAGTAACCGATCTGACAACGGTGCTAGACACTTGTTGTCTTATATAGGCGTAGCCGACCGCAGCGCCGTATTCTGCCTTCTTTAAATCTGTAATTGAATACGTATTCCTATACCAGTTTCTTTGGCCCTTCAGTGTATTCGATACAGCTCTCCACTCTCCACGCAATTCTATTCCTTGCAAGCCTCTTCACCTGCGAATAACTACTGCAACCTATATCCATTGGACATTGCTTACTCTATTGGTCTCTTGTCTCCCTCTACAATTTTTACCCTCCACACTTCCCTCCAATTCTATACCGTGGTGACGAGACTCATGGGATACCTCCTAATATAGTGTCGGATCTCCTTTTGTCCGGCATAGTGCAGCAAATCGATATGGCATTGACTCAACAAGTCGTTGGGTGTTCCATGCAAAGATATTGAGCCATGCTGCCTCGATAGCCTCGTAAATTTGCGGAACTTTTGCTGGTGCAGGATTTTGTGCAAGAACTGTCCTCTCGATTATGTAGCATAAATGTTCGATGGGAAACATAACAGGTGATCTGAGTGGCCAAACTTGGTTCAAATGGCTCTGAGCACTATGGGACTTAACGTCTGAGGTCATCAGTCCCCTAGAACTACTTAAACATAACTAACCTAAGGACATCACACACATCCATGCCCGAGGCAGGATTCGAACCTGCGACCGCAGCGGTCGCGCGGTTCCAGACTAAAGCGCCTAGAACCACTCGGCCACATCGGCCGGCTGAGTGGCCAAACTATTCGCTTTAATTGTCCAGATTGTTCTTCAGACCAGTCGGGAACAATAGTGGCCCTGTGAGATGGCGCATTGACGTCCATAAAAATTCGATCGTTGTTTGGGAACGCGACGTCCATGAATGGCTGCAAATGGTCTTCAGGTAGACGACCGTAACCATTTCTAGTCAATGATTGGTTCATTTGGATCCGAGGACACTGTGCGTTCCATGCAAACACAGCTCATACAGTGCCACCACGAGCCTGCACAGAGCCTTGTTGGCAACTTGGGCCCATGGCTTATTGCGGTCTACGCCACACTCGAACCCTACCGTCAGCTCTTACCAATTAAAATAGAGAGTCACCTGACCGGGCCAGGTTTTCCCAGTCGTCTAGTGTCCAATTGATGTGGTTACGAGCCCAAGAGAGGCGCTGCAGGCGATTTCGTACTTTCAGCAAAGGCACTCGTGTCGTTCGTCTGCTGCCGTTTCCTATTAATGCCCTATATCGCCGCACTGTCGTGACAAACACGTTCGTCGTAAATCCCACATTTATTTCTTCAGTTATTTCACTCTGTGTTGCTTGTCTGTTAGCACTGACAGCTCTACGCAAACACCATTGCCTCGGTCGTTAAGTGAACGCCTTGCCCACTGCGTTGTCCGTGGTGGCAGGTAAGGGCTGCAATCTGATATTCTCGGCACGCTCTTGACACTAAAAATCTTGGAATTGTGAATTCCTGTATCATTTCCGTAACTACCATTCACAGTTCAGAGTCTGTTAATTCCCATCATGCGGCCATGAACGCATCGGAACTGTTTTCACATGAATCACCTGTTGGATCACAGCTACGCCAATGCTCTGCCCCTTTATACCTTGTGTATCCGATACTAACTCCGTCCGTATATGTGCATATTGCTGTCCAATGACTTTTGTTACCTCAGTGTAAACCGACCTCTTGACGGCCGGCCGGTGTGGCCGAGCAGTTCCAGGCGCTCAGTCTGGAACCGTGCGACCGCTACGGTCGCAGGTTCAAATCCTGCCACGGGCATCAACGTGTGTGGTGTCTTTAGCTCAATTAGGTTCAGTAGTTCTAAGTTCTAGGGGACTGATGACCTCAGATGTTAAATCCCATAGTGCTCAGAGCCATTTGAACCATTTTTGACCTCTTGACGACTCAGACAATTTATGCCAGAAATTTTTCTCCCCAGTTTTTTCCGTACCGCCTCATTAGTTAAGCGATCTACCCATTTGATCTATGTTCATCTGTATCACCATATATCACAAGTTTCTGTTCTCTTCTCGTCCGAACTGCTTTCCCGCATATTTCACTTCGGGTGAAAGTCCATCACCCCCCCCCCCCCCACCAACACAACCACCACAAAAACCTTCAGAAGAGACTTACCAAGGCTTAAATTTATAGTCGATGTTAACAAATTCCGCTTCTTCGGGAAAGCTTTTCTTACCATTCCTAGTTACCTTTTGTATCCTCTCTACTTCGGCCATCATCAGTTATTTTGCTGACCAAATAGCAAAACTCATCTATTACTTTAAATGTCACTTTATCTAATGTAATAACCTCATGTCTCCTGATTTAATTCGACTACATTCCATTATCCTTGCTTACTTTTGTTGATTTTTATCTTATATCCTCCTTTCCAGAAGCTGTTCATTCTGTTCAGCTGCTCTTCCAAGTCCTTTGCTATCTCTGACAGAACTACAGTGTCATCGCCAAACTTCGAAGTTTTTATTTTTTCTCCCTGAACTTTAATTCCTACTCTAATGCTTTCTTTGTTTACATTTGCTGCTTGCTCAAAGAACAGAATGAATAACATCGCAGGCTGACTACAGTTGTGTTTACTGCCTTTTCAACCACTGTTTTCCTTCCATGCCCGACGCCTCTTGTAACTGCCGTCTGATTTCTGTACAATCTGTAAACAGCCTTTAGCTCCCCGTGTTTTACTCCTACTATCTTCACAATTTCAAAGAGAGTATTCCGCTGCTGGCGGTACTACTAAAGGTTCATACTGTCAAACTGGGGTGGTCATTAAGGGGATGGGGGGTTCTTCAGACAGTAGTCGAAGTTTGCTAAGAAGTTCCGCCATGAGTTTCATTAACTGACAGAAAAAACTCTCATTGAACATGTAACACACACAAACAGCAAATGAAACAGTTCCCCACTATTGATGGTAAAAACAATTTAGTATTCACGCAAATACACTGCAGTCTCCTTTACATGCACGTTATAGCGCCATATGCAGTCACGAAGTCAGGATGGGCACGAGGTAATGATTTGTGCTGGCACACAAAAGAATGTCGCCATTTGTTCGTGCATCCAACAAGTTGCACGTGAAGCAATTATCTTACAGAGTTTCAGAAGAATGCCACCCGACGGTATGCTCGACAGAGACGCAAGACAGATATACAGTGAGCCTTGAATATATTTAATCATTCGAAGAACCGCGTAATTTAACTAAATTTAACAAAATTGGTTCAAATGGCTCTGAGCACTATGGGACTTAGCATCTGAGGTCATCAGTCCCCTAGAACTTAGAACTACTTAAAAATAACTAACCTAAGGACAGCACACACATCCATGCCCAAAGCAGGATTCGAACCTGCGACCGTAGCAGTCGCGCGGTTCCGGACTGAAGCGCCTAGAACCGCTCGACCACCGCGGCTGGCCTAAATTTAACATGTGTGCCGATATCGGAAATACTTTGAAAGTGTAGCGCTGTTCGTTTAGAAACATCACAGCGATCTACGGAGCGTCTCAAGTACACGTAGCTGGTTACAAACGAACAACGAAAACCCAAGTAAATTCCCCGTATCTTGGAGGTGGCCACATTATTCGTATAGTAGGCTGACAAACGGGATTAGCACGTTACGCTCTGTTTAATTAATAACAACACCGAGGACAAAGCCGTGTCTGAAGGTTTATCGTGAGTGAACAACGACAAAGAAAAGGCCAAGAATTTGGACACAAAACTGCATAATAATTTAAATATTACACCACCATCCAACCACGACTTAAATTCACTTGCTGTATTCACTAATATTGCGGACGTGGATATGAGATCAATGTAAAGTACAACTCTGTAATTCTTCCAACCGACTTCATATTAAGGACGTAATTATTCCGTTAAGCGCAGTTAGTTTCCCCAAGTTTAATTTTCAAAGATAGTAGTTAATGTGCTTTGAAAAAAGTCCAGTTCTTTTGTGTAATGGAAAGTTTACTTGGCCTGAACACAAAGCACTCCCGTGAAAATTGCAAGAACTCGTTAAGTTACAATAATATACGCACTTCAACAATTAAAACCTCAAATAACCTGCTACCGCTGCAAGGAAGACGGTTAATCGGAATATTAGCACACTTATAGAACAAGATGTTACCTCAATTGCACCGAATTCACTGTCGCATAACGTCCGTCTTACCTGCAGTCCACTGGAACAGTAACGGTTCAAATCGTCTACCAGTACCCACTGGTACGAACACGTGGATGCGGAAGTGACTGCTCCAAAGAGTTTTGCCGCAACCTCGGCAACGTTGCTGGAAAATTCTTGACCACTACACCTGTCGTACTGGTGCAGCTAACCCCCCTGTCCACGCACTATTATCACAAAGATAAGTAAAACTGAGTTATCAGAATACGCATCCCATCACTGATGAGGAAAGACGTTCTACTCATCCCATCATTGATTCGGATACACACTTAAGTTTGAGAAAACAGGAACAATGCTGATACTCTCAAGTCAGAGGTAAAATAAACGGAGACTTTTCTCCATCTTCGAAGTTAGCTACTATCACAAACAAGTAGCGAGTGGCAGTAACTACAAAAAAAGCAAGAATAATAGTTGTGAAAGCGATCTAATGGAACTATTTCATCACTTGTTCTTGTTAACCGACATGTTCACCAAGAACGTCGCATATATTTAATTGTAGACTGAACAAATGTGATCACGGTAGGCGTATTCACGGGTGACAATGTTACGCATCCATCTAGCTAAAAAACTAAACTCTGCCTGAACAGGCCATGAAGGCCCAACGGTAGCGACCGGCCGCTGTGTCATCCTCAGCCCACAGGCGTCGCTGGATGTGGATATGGAGGGGCATGTGGTCAGCACACCGCTCTCTCGACCGAATGTCGATTTATGATACGGCAGCCGCTACTTCTCAATCAAGTATTCCCTCAGTTTGCCTTACAAGGGGTGAATGCAACCCGCTTGCCAACAGCGTTCGGCACACCGGATGGTCACCCATCCAAGTTGTTCAAATGTGTGTGAAATCTTATGGGACTTAACTGCTTAGCTCATCAGTCCCTAAGCTTACACACTACTTAACCTAAATTATCTTAAAGATAAACACACACACCCATGCCCGAGGGAGGACTCGAATCTCTGCCGGGACCAGCCGCGCAGTCCATGACTGGAGTGCCCTAGACCGCTCGGCTAATCCTGCACGGCCCCATCCAAGTGCTAGCCCAGCCCGACAGAGCTTAACTTCTTTTCAATGTCAATAAACTTCACCAGCAGCCGTATACTGTGAGACATTTTATTTTATTCTGGAAGCAACCAGTTTCGGCAATTCATTTCGCCATCTTCAGGCCCCATACGCATTTATCCAAATAAACCAACTTATCGTATAGCGCCATAAAACGCTGGATATCGTGAATTCCAGTCGTTACACAAATGCTTCATAGGAAGACAACTGCTCTCACGTCTTCGTATGAAGCATTTGTATAATGATTGGAATTCACGGTCTCCATTGTTTTATGGCGCTGTACGATAACTTGGTTTATCTTGATAAAAGCGTATGGGGCCTGAAGATGGCGAAATGAATTGCCGAAACTGGTTGCTTCCAGAAGAAAATAAAACATCTTACAGTATAAGGCTGCTGATGATGTTTATTGACATTGAAAAGTACTTGCCGGCCGCGGTGGCCGTGCGGTTCTAGGCGCTGCAGTCCGGAACCGCGGGACTGCTACAGTCGCAGGTTCGAATCCTGCCTCGGGCATGGATGTGTGTGATGTCCTTAGGTTAGTTAGGTTTACGTAGTTCTAAGTGCTAGGGCACTGATGACCTAAGATGTTAAGGCCCATAGTGCTCAGAGCCATTTTTGAAAAGTACTTACCAGCCGATGGCCCCTGCCCATGATGAACCAATAGAGATTGAGCGCTTAGCTTCGGTGGTCTGATGGGAACAGCTGTTATCACTGCGGCGAGGCCATATCCACCTAGCTAGACCTGATAAATTGCAGATTTCTACGAATAGAATTTGCCCCACTAAATCTCGTCTTTCTCATGTTTAAGTAGTAAGGTGGGGAGAGCGAGAGAGACAGAAAGAGAGAGAGAGAGAGAGAGCCGGCCGGTGTGGCCGAGCGGTTCTAGGCGCTTCAGTCTGGAACCGCGCGACCCCTACGGACTAATGCCCTCAGATGTTAAGTGCCATAGTGCTCAGAGCCATTTGAACCATTTTTGAGAGAAAGAGGGACAGGGGGGGGGGGGGGGGGGAGCGAAGACTGGGAATAGGAGGGAGAGAGCGAGGATGGGGAACAGGGACAGAGCAGAACAAACAATATCGTTCAAAGTAGGCACGATTCCTATGGTTGGTATGTCGTGTGGAATGGATGCTATCGAATCCTCCAGCGTTCGTGAGCGGATGACCGCTAAAAGGCTACACGGTTCTTAATTGCCGCAAATAGCGGTTACTTACTTGGTGTAATTTAACGTTAAATGGTCCATGACTGTTTCTACGGACGTCGCGGGCAATTTCAGGCGAAGTTTAATAAACTAATGCGGCGCAGACGGAGGTAATTGCTCGCGACGCGCCCTCTGACTCAGCCGGCGCGGCGGTGCCTTTGTCCGCGGGCCCCGGGCCGCTCTAATTGCGGAAGGCATTACGCGGCCGCTGCTGCCAGCGGCGCCTCCTCACCTACCTGTCAGGACGCGCGCCTTCACAGGGTCACGTTCTGGGCCTGCTCTTCCTCCTCCACTCGTGCTCCTCCTCTGTTCCAAGTGTCCGGGCGTGACTGCGGAATATGCTTCAACCAGCGTACTTCAAATTGGGCGAGGCGTCGTAGTTTTTAGTAAGAGTGCTCCGTGTCCGAAACTAACAGCTGAAATACGCGGTGGTTATAGTTAAATTTTCCCTATTAAACACGCAAAAATGTTGTAACACGAGAGGCAATACTGACCTTACGACTTATCTTAGAAGAAAGATTAAGGAAAGGCAACCTACGCTTCTAGCATTTGTAGACTTAGAGAAAGCTTTTAACAGTGTTGACTGGAATACTCTCTTTCAAATTCTAAAGGTGGCAGGGGTAAAATACAGGGAGCGAAAGGCTATTTATAATTTGTATAGAAAGCAGATGGCAGTTATAAGAGTCGAGGGACATGAAAGGGAAGCAGTGGTTGGGAAGGGAGTGAGACAGGGTTGTAGCCTCTCCCCCATGCTACTCTATCTGTACATTGAGCAAGCAGTGAAGGAAACAAAAGAAAAGTTTGGAGTAGACATTAAAATCCATGGAGAAGAAATAAAAACTTTGAGGTTCGCCGACGACATTGTAATTTTGTCAGAGACAGCAAAGGACTTGGAAGAGCAGCTGAACGGAATGGACAGTGTCTTGAAAGAAGGATATAAGATGAACATCAACAAAAGCAAAACGAGGATAATGGAATGTAGTCGAATTAAGTCGGGTGATGCTGAGGGAATTAGATTAGGAAATGAGACACTTAAAGTAGTGAAGGAGTTTTGCTATTTGCGGAGCAAAATAACTAATGATGGTCGAAGTAGAGAGGATGTAAAATGTAGACTGGTAATGGCAAGGAAGGCGTTTCTGAAGAAGAGAAATTTGTTAACATCGAGTATTGATTTTAGTGTCAGGAAGTCGTTTCTGAAAGTATTTGTATGGAGTGTAGCCATGTATGGAAGTGAAACATGGTCGATAAATAGTTTAGACAAGAAGAGAATAGAAGCTTTCGACATGTGGTGCTACAGAAGAATGCTGACGATTGGATGGGTAGATCACATAACTAATGAGGAGGTATTGAATAGAATTGGGGAGAAGAGGAGTTTGTGGCAAAACTTGACTAGAAGAAGGAATCGGTTGATAGGACATGTTCTGAGGCATCAAGGGATCACCAATTTAATACTGGAGGGCAGCGTGGACGGAAAAAATCGTAGAGGGAGGCCAAGAGACGAATACACTAAGCAGGTTCAGAAGGATGTAGGTTGCAGTAGGTGCTGGGAGATGAAGAACCTTGCACAGGATAGGGTAGCATGGAAAGCTGCATGAGACCAGTCTCAGGACTAAAGACCACAACAACAACAACACGTTAAACATGGAAACTAATTACCGTACGAGTGCCCAACTTGGTAGCGTTAATGTCAAGCCGTCCGCAGTGATGGAGCGGTTCTAGGCGCTTCAGTCTGGCACCGCGCGACCGCTACGGTGGCAGGTTCGAATCCTGCCTCGGGTAGGGATGTGTGTGATGTCCTTAGGTTAGTTAGGTTTAAGTAGTTCTAAGTTCTAGGGGACTGATGACCTCATATGTTAAGTCCCATAGTGCTCAGAGCCATTTCCACGATTATGTGAAGAACATGGGGGAGAGAAATAACGCAGAATCAAATCAACTGAAATCATTTTAATGTGCTGCTACGGTACATCATACCGTTACATACCGGAACCATTATTACTACAGAGAGGTTCAATATGGCGCTCATCAGTGCCCAGAAGTGTCTGAAAGCGCAGGACTGCACTCTGCACAGCAGGACGAAGCATGCCCGTAGGTATGCTGGCTACCTCTCTTGATATGCTTCGCTTCATATCAGCACATGTGTGAATGTTCCCCTGGTAAACCCTGTCCTTCAGGTAACCCTACAACCAGAAATCACAGGGAGTTAGATCAGGTGATCGTGCCGGCCAAGCGTTTGGAAACGATCGGCTGATAATTCGATCGTTTCCAAATGTGTTTGGAAGAAACAAGTGAACCTCACGAGCGATACCCGGTGGGCCCCCAAGCTGAATGAAAACTGTTGAGTTCGATGCGTCTATCTCCTGTAGGGCGGGTATGGCATGCTGGCGAAGCATATCGCACCAAAGTCTTTAACCCTTGAGCGCCAACCACCAATATTCCAGAATTCGAATCGAGAACAGCTGCCAACGTCAGTAACGTAGAAGTAGTGAAGCAACTTAAATCACTTAATAAAAGCAAGTCTTCTGGTCCAGACTGTATACCATTTAGGTTCCTTTCGGAGTATGCTGATGCATTAGCTCCATACATAACAATCATATACAACCGTTCGCTCAACAAAAGATATGTACCCAATGACTGGGATGTTGCACAGGCCACACCAATATTCAAGAAAATTCACTAAATTACAGGCCCGTTTCGTTAACGTCAATATGCAGCAGGATTTTAGAACATATATTGTGTTGAAACATTATGAATTACCTCGAAGAAAACTGTCTATTGACACACAGTCAACATGGGTTTAGAAAACATCGTTCCTGTGAAACACAACTAGGTCTTTATTCACATGAAGTGTTGAGTGCTATCGACATGGGTTTTCAGATCGGTTCCGTATTTCTGGATTTCCGGAAGGCTTTTGACACTGTACCACACAAGCGGCTTGTAGTGAGATTGCGTGCTTATGGAGTATCGTCTCAGTTATGTAACTGTATTTGTGATTTCCTGTCAGAGAGGTCACAGTTCGTAGTAAAACAGAAGTGATTTCTGGCGTCCACATGAGTGCTAAAAGGAATTCGTTAAACTTCGGTTACACCATAAATCAGTCTAATCTAAAAGCCGTAAATTCAACTAAATACCTAGATATTACAATTATGAACAACTTAAATTGGAAGGAACACATAGAAAATGTTGTGGGGAAGGCTAACCAAAGACTGCGTTTTGTTGGTAGGACACTTTGAAAATGTAACAGATCTACTAAGGAGACTGCCTACACTACCCTTGTCCGTCCTCTTTTAGAATACTGCTGCGCGGTGTAGGATCCTTACCAAATCGGACTGACAGAGTACATCGAAAAAGTTCAGAGAAAGGCAGCACGTTTTGTATTATTGCGAAATATGGGAGAGAGTGTCACAGCAATGATACAGGATTTCGGCTGGACATCATTAAAAGAAATTCCATTCACCATCCTCAGAATCCGAAAATATTTTGTTGACACCGACCTACGAGGGTATTCCCAATAGTAAAGTTTCCTATTTTTTATAAGTACATAGACCTGTTTATTTCTACAATGGTTTACATCAGTCTAAAGCGTGAACATTTAGGTATTTTTGACATAATCACCATTTTTCTCGACGCATTTTCGTAGACGCTGTGGCAGTTTTTGTATGCCCATGCCATACCAGCTCGCCGCCATGCTGTTCAGAAAGTGATCAACCTCTTCTTTCATCTCGTCGTCGTAGCTGAACCGCTGGGACCACAATTAACGCTACAGGTACTGTGAGTCTCTGAAAAAACTTAAACGGGCAATTCAGAACCGGAGAACAAGAATGTTGAGCAAGGGTGTACACATTATCCATGACAACGCTTGCCCACACATCGCTCGGCAAACCGTTGCTCTCGCGCAACAGTTTCAGTGGAACATAATCACCCATCCACCCCATAGTCCTGACTTGGCGCCCAGTGACTATCACCTGTTCCCTAGGTTAAAACATCATTTGGCCGGATACGATTCAGCTCCGACGACGAGGTGAAAGAAGAGGTTCATAACTTTCTGAACAGCACGGCGGTGAGCTGGTCGTACAAAACTGTCACAGCGTCTACAAATGTGCATCGACAGAAATTTCGATTACGTCGAAAACTAGCAAAATGTTCAAGCTGTAAACTGATGTAAACCATTGTAGTGGTAAACAGGTTTATGTACTTGTAAAAAATACTCCTATTTTTTTGGGATTACCCTCGTACATAGGGAGAAACGATCACCATGATAAAATAAGGGAAATCAGAGCTCGTACTGAAAGATGTAGGTGTTCGTTCTTTCCGCGTGCTATACGAGATTGGAATGATAGAGAATTGTGAAGGTCCTTCTATTAACACTTTGCCGGGCAATTAAATGTGATTTGCAGAGTATCCATGTAGATGTAGATGCAGATGTAGATGTAGACCATACAGTGACACGTTTCCCATACGGAGGAACTGCATGCACTGTGACTGGAGGTGAAGATCCTCACACTCGCCAATTCTGCGTGTTCACCTCACCCGTCGCAGAAAAATGTGAGTCGTCTGTCCTTAGGATGGCCCTCGTCAACTTCAGTCCTTGCGAGAATGCGAAGAGCGAAGTCACCACGTCGTCTGGCGTCCTGTGGTGCAAGCTGATGTACGATATGGATCTTGTACGTACACCATTTGAGAATGGTTCGAAGCACCTTCCGTACAGTGGACCACGGGATATTCAGCTATCATGACCACAGCACGCGCACTGCCTGACGATCGGGAAATGCGCGCAGCGGTGTCTGCCTTAGCAACAGAGATTTCATCAGCCACCTGTGGTGCAACCGGTCGTCGGCCTCTTCCTGGAGCGTCTGCCAGTTCTCCAGTTGATTCGCAAATCTTCATCATGCTCCGCACAGCAGGTGGAGGAAGAGGACCATTCCGCAATCCTTTCGGCCGGCGGTTCTCGAAGTGCAGCTGCAGCATTAATCTTGTTTTCATAATAGAGCTTCACCTGCTCATTTTGTTCAAGCTCATGTTGACACGTCCACAAGTGCACTGCAGCGGGTCAGGTGTGAGATACTATGGATCACGATGACTTGCCACAGCACCTGGTCGCCACAATTGGAAGTGGACGGTGGCGCTGTAACGCACGGAAATAATGCGCCCCACTCTCTGGACATTGCTGCTACCGTGACTGGTACTCGTACGGTAATTAGTTTCCATGTTATAATGTGTTAAATAGCGGAAGTTCAATTATAGCTACATGTTAGTTGTAACTGAACAAAGCTGCAAAACCCCAAAAGAGTCTGTACAGAGTCTGCAGAGTTACCCCCTATAAAGGCACATTTGCATGCCGTGCTGAGTTTCCTCGGAAACGCGAAATCTTAATTAAATAATTAATCTCTGACAAATAAATAAAGCCTATGGCACAGAACTGCAGCGCTATGCCGCCGATAAAACAAAATACAATTAGGACACTCTCACGTTTCATTAACAAGGAGTAGGTCGAGTCGAATAGCTGCTGCGTGAAGCACGTATATTTTATTAACTGGCACACCGCCATATTTGATGTTATATAAGAACAATGCGAGTTGCAATCTCACTAGTCACGACCCTGTAAAGATTCAATATGTATGAAAGTAAGTAGAATTATTTAACTGTAGGCTTATTCGTTGAATATATCTGATTTAACTAACTGTGTAAACTTTTTATGTTTAGTAGACAGTCACCTCTGTACGACGTATTGAAATGGCTGGCAAATTATTCTAATATTGAGATTTAGATTTTGAGTCCGCACCTACCGCAGCAGTCTTTGGAAACGATTTCAATACGAAGTCCGATTGTTTGAATCACATTTCACTGTCAGCTACGAATAACATTGCATTTACGAAAAAGCCATTGTCAAGCGTCTGATACCAAATAATTAAACGTCCACGTTCCAGATAAGCAAATATTAATTACAACCAATCACTATCGTACATAATTAATAATTAATATTTTATTTTATTTATTTTATACCTCCTTTCAACCATAATATGCCGCACATCCCTCAAACAAAAATAGCTAAGTAGTTGCAAGAAAATACAGGTCTACAACTATAGCACAAGTGACCCAATAAGCCTACCGTACAGTATCTTTGAAACCTATCTGTTTTAGAACCTTAGAACATAATGAGGTAGCTCTAAAAGACCACCACCGTGCCAACCAGCATAGATTAAGCAAAAGTCGTTCAAGCGAGAGCGAACTCGAGCTCTTCTCTCATGACGTGAAAGCTACGGACGAAGGCAGTAGTTCTCCATTTCTTAACAGCATTTGACTCAGTGCTGCATCGACGCTTATTAGCAAAAGGACGATGATATGGAGTATCAAATGAAATTTGTGACTGGACTGATGATTTTTTGACAGGACGCACGCAACGACCTACGTTGGATGAACACAGTGGCGAATTTGCTACCTGGAGACTCCAAGTTATTGTTGGCTATTGATCTAGAGTCCACCAACTGGCCAACACGAACCTGGGTGCCCTAAGATTTAGTCATCGGTAAAGGTCAAATATTGCATTAATACTAAATTAAATCCCGTGATTTTCAATACCAGGCGTCATTCAGTGTCACGCTGAGCAGTGTTATAATGTTTTGGTTCGTCTGTGTTGTGCTCCATTATTCTCCATTAAATTTGTGAATATAATCTGAAGCAAATAAGTGTTGATGTTGTGATGTCTTCGAATATTTTTGTGGTACTTTTCCTCTGCTTTCGTTTCCATGTAGTACGTAGAAGGTACCACAGAAACTACGAAGGGAGGTGGCGCTGTGGTTAGCACACCGGACTCGCTTTCGGGGGGATGACGGTTCAAATTCCCGACCATCCATCTAGATTTAGGTTTTCCGTAATTTCCTTAAACCATACCGGGTAAATGCCGGGATGGTTACTTTGAAAAGGGCACGGCTGATTTTCTTCTTAGCCTTTCGAAGACGAGCTTGTGTCTCTAATGACCGCGATGATGACGGGACATTAAACTCTAACCCTCCTGCCTTTCTTTACGATACGAGCTTTATCAGAAAGAGCGAGTTTAACTTCTGTTCGTTTCTGTTACCGGAAGTTCTGTTAAGGCGTATGGCTGGTGTTCCCACCATCATGTGTTTTACACTCTCTTTTTAACGTACTTCCACCTCACTATGTTAATTTAAATTACTACTGTCAGTGAGTTGCTGCTTTGCCTGACCGTGAGCCGCGCTGGCAGCGCGTATCGATATATCCCCTCTGTAGTATCTTTGCTCGACTGCTCTTACTTCCCGGCCGTTGTCTGTCGTAAGCGAGTTCAGGTCGCGAGTCCGGGTCTGCTAGTCAGTTGGAACGCGTCTGGAGCGCAGTCCGGACCTGCCAGTCGGGGAGTTGCAGTGCGGCACTAGTGCAGTCGGGTTGGAGCAGCAGTGAGGTCTGCGTCGACATGTCTCGGCCGACCATTGCCGCCACACATCAGTTGAGCCGGGCCACGGTCTTGGTGGACCGTCGGTCTGTCGTCCTACTGGATGACGTGTTTTGGCTCGCCCATCATCCCTGAGTCGGGTGTGTGTGTGTGTGTCTGCATCGAATCCTGGTTTGTCTTCGTTCATGCTTAGTTACTGTTGGGTATCGTTCAGGTCTTCGTGCAAGTGTTATTTCCACTGACGACTATTTTAGATGTTGTTTACATTCTACGAGGAGTCGGGCGGTTGCTGCGGAGCGGCGAAGTTATCTCCGCCCGGTGCAGTCGGCTGGGTCCGCTGGCGGTCCCTGCGCTGTGTCGGAGCGTGTGTGGAGCTGTCCGATCGCTACGAGCTTCGTGGTTCTCCAACCCAGGACGTCACAGTTGAGTAGTGGTTTCAAGTACCCAAGCCACGTCCATTCACGTTGTGTGGTTCGTTTCGGTGGTTCGCTGTTGGGGAGGTTTTCCTGTGAGCAACACCGAGTTTTTGTATTACTGAAATTTAGCCGCCATGCGGTGGAATTAAATATATTGGTTGACTACAATTCAAGTGCATCAGCGGTATTTTCTACCTTGTGGCCGTTAGTGTTCGGTTACCTGCCCTGGCCACTAACGTAATTTCAGGAAGCGTCCTTTTCCTCACCTTTTGTCGCTGTCCAACACGGTGTGTAGTTTTGACAGCTTAATACATATTCATATTTGATTGTGGATAACCACGCCCGTAAAATTTTGTGTTTGAATTCTCAAGTATCGGTTGGTGTTAAGCAAGTAGTTTGTCGGTCGGTCCGTGGCTGCATCTTGGTTGGGTTCCGACGGATCAAATGTAGCTGGGCTCACCACCAGTCTCTCCTAAGTGAACGAGGGCAGACCGACCCCCTGGAGGTTTCTGAGTGCTGTTTCTCACCGGTGTTTAATTGTCTGTTTATAATCTATGATAGCCAATGATAAGAAATTCTGGTTTTACTGTGTTTCATGTAAGTATGAATTCCGGCAAGTGGATATTTGCTGAAAGGTTATTGCCTCTGCGTTGTCTTTTCTTTTAGTCCTGTTTCAGCTACTTTGAACTTAAGGTTAATCTTTATATTTTTTTTAAATTTTGTGAAAATCAGTTGTGGGCCTTCAGCCTCGGAACCTTATTCTTAAAATTACCTTTCAAGCACACTGCGGCCTTCTGCTTTTGAAAGGTTATGGTAATTTATTTTAAAATCTTGAAAATTTTATCGTGGGCCTTCAGCCGTTTTTATTGCATCTTGTTTATGTTTGTCCATTTTATGTTTGAGGCTTTCGCCTTTGCTGTGATATATATAATTTTGTAATTGTAAATGCGTGTTCTCAGTCACTTGAAATTTACCTTGTTGATTTTTAGTATTTCTTGTTTGAAGGCCTTCAGCCGTGAAAGATTACGAGTTTGGAACTCGTAAAATTTCGGCTATTTGCCGCATTGGTTCCAAATGTGTTATTAAATTACAATAAATTACAATTTTAAGGTGAAACTGACCAAAACCTTACTTGGCCCTTTCCAAAAGCCTAAACACTTGTTCTGCCCAGCGGGTTTGAAGGGCATTTCAGCGTCTTAAAAGTTCTATTCCTTACTATCACGGCACTATGCTGCGTGATCAGACGCGTGCTTATAATTCTGCCCTACACATACCGAATGTCAATAAACCATAACATAGTGACATGAACGCATAAAGTATCAGTACTATGCATCTCTATGTTCTTATCTACTTGATCCAGATGTTTTTCCTGCACACGCAATGACGAAGATTTCGTCAAGATAAAACGGTTTATACTTTCATAAACGCTAGACCACATTACCCTACTATTACAGCAGTCACACACCGCGGATTTTACGAAAGGAGTCGCTTGGATGTGTATTTAAAAGAAAAACTGAAATATAAATTATATTTAAGTGTACGCCGGCCGCGGTGGTCACGCGGTTCTAGGCGCGCAGTCCGGAACCGTGTGACTGCTACGGTCGCAGGTTCGAATCCTGCCTCGGGCATGGATGTGTGTGATGTCCTTAGGTTAGTTAGGTTTAAGTAGTTCTAAGTTCTAGGGGACTAATGACCACAGCAGTTGAGTCCCAT